>NW_010306522.1:516-5728 GCF_000700745.2 Antrostomus carolinensis | reverse complement strand
GCTCTGGGCCAGCCACTCCACTGAGAAGGGCCCCTTCTCCATCTCCACCTCCATCTCCATCTCCCCCGGCCCTGCCGCTGGGGCCGGCGCTCCCCGCTCACTGCGGCCGCCCCGGCTTTAGGGGCAAACATTTAAAGCGCCTTCCGCGAGGTGGTTTGAAAAGGCCGCAGAGCATCAAATGAGGCCGAGAACAAAGGACCCCATTGAGAGGCGCTTTAATCTCCCCTTTCAGGTGATTGTTACATCCGCCTAATCTCTGAACACCGTAGTTAGCAGAACTCAAGGCTACCTGACCTGGCGCCAAGTTCAGCTCGAAGTCGTCTCCTGGCCACGTAGCTGCAGGTAATTGCATCATGGCCTGCACTTTTTATGCTGCCCAGGCTTGCCTCCATTCTTGAACCATGCCATGGTTTTCATTCTTTATCTCCGTTTATGAAGGACAAGGATTCAGAAGGGACTGGTAACAAGGGAGATTATAGAGAGAAAGCCAAATTTGGAGCCCCTCTTGCCTGTGTGATGCAAGGATTGAAAGAATCCCATTGCCTTTCTACCAGCAAAGTGACTTGAAGTAGGAACAAGTAAGTAGTCCTCGAGCTTGCAGACAGGTAAAAATTATAGAGAAATGCTGATACTAGTATCTTCCCAACATGCCTATGAGTAACACACTGTTCTTTATCAAGTTAGGGTGTGTAGGTGATGTTTGATCTAGGAGTTAGTTGGAAATGCATGGTCACGTATTTTCACTGCTGTCCATGAGGCAGAGTGCTGCAGTTACGACTCTTCTTCCTCTGAAGTGTGAGGTACAGTTGTTGACTTCAGTTTATGTAGTATCAGAGATTTAAAGTCTTCATGGAGAAAAGGTTCGAAACTAGGTCACAGTGGTGTTAGCATGGCAATTTGTTAGGTCATTTGTAGAAACCAGGGTGGGAAGTTTTGAATTATCTAATAGGTGGTAGAATGAATTAATTCTTATGAATTTTTTTAAGAATAAGATTCAGCAATGAACAGTCATGTTTCAGGATATTGGACAGGCTAAGAAACACCGAGAAAATGAGTAGTTAGCTTGAATTTATCTGTTCATGTCTTAACACGTCATCTCCTTTCCCTGCATCCAAGAAAGAAATGTGTGCATTTCAAAGTAAACAGTTCTGATGTTCTTATAAAGTAGATCAAAGAAGAGGAGTGTAAACTCTGTTCAGAGGCAGTCTGTTCAGGGATGATTCAGATAAGGGTGAGAAAAGAACCACTTTTACGGTCCGAAGTGGGATGGCACAGTCCTTATCCTCTGCAAACACAGGCTAACACATTTACAGGTTGTTTCAGTAAACAGTCACTACTGCCTGAGTTTATACAGTCAAGAGATAATGAACCAGCTTTCACGCAGGGCTGAACATGCTTGAGACAACATGTTAATTCTTAGACTTCAAAGAACTTCATGTCACCTTCTGTGAATGGTGATGTGTTTGTAGTGAGATGGCAAAAGTCAGATAATGCTACACTTCTAGCTCTTCTGCCAAGGTTTTCTATATTTTCTCAGGCAGGAATATTATTTTCTCACATAAAATATAATGGGATTTACATGCTCTTCTGTTAAGTGTGCCGAAGTATGACATAAGAAATTTTTAGATGCTGGCTTTGGATATTCTTCATACATACATACATCTGCAGTTATAAAATCTTTTGTTCTCCTTGTAATAATGAGAAAAATTCTCTTGAATATCCATTTGGACAGTCTTTTTTTATATATATATATATAAGCATGAAACTTCTAGGAGGAGACTACATACACTTTGAAGTAAATAAATTACTTTGCCTATCTGACACTTTTTGCTGAAAAGTTTATCGGAATATTCTAACAGGGATGGCAGTTGCATTGTCTTCATGTACTTCGAATTCCACCCACAGCAATCTACAGCTTTTAAAAACAATTAAGATGCAAGTTAGAAGTTCCAGAAGTTACAAACAAAAACTCCCCCCAAAACCCCACAGAGAAATCTGCAGATTATTTTTCTACATTTACCAATTAAATCAGTTTTAAGGGGAAAAAAAAAAAAAAAAAAAAAGGAGGGGACTTGCTAAGTAGTTTGCTTTGACAACAATCAAGGGGTGTAGTCTTGAACCCTTAGTATAACATTATGGAAAAATACTGAGAAATTTGGTCCGGAAAAAATGATGAAGTCAGACAATTTTTGAATTGAATCATTGTAATATATTTAGGTAATATTACAGGCAATATTTAATCATAAGGATCAGTAAGACATCATTCCTTTATCATGGTTTCTAGTTGTTAATTATTATTGTGCTTATTTTAATAGATGAACAAATGGTTTTAAGCAACAAAAGGATGGTCACTATGATGGCAGTTTTTAAATTTGTATTTTAGTGTTAACGAAGCTTGTGGGTTGGTTTGTGTTTTTTTTTTTTTTTTTTAATCCTTCAGTCATTAATCATATTACTATCTGGCTGGATTGGAATAATCCGTTTCACAGTTTTTAGAAGAAAAGTCTTAATTTCAAAAGACACAGGAAACTAATATAATATTTTTGTAGTAGAACATTTTTTCAGACTCGGGATATGGTTAGGCTGGTGAGGGTTCCTTCCTACTTTTTTCATGGGACTAAATCACTTGAGAAAGTCTTTCTAGAGTTTTTCTTTATATCCTTTGAGGTAATTTGGCTTTGAAATTGTACTTAGGAGGCTAGGAGTAGGGGTTTTCATATTGCCCAGCACTTTTTGAAAATCAAGTATCTTTTTAAAGGGTGGTGGTAGGGAATTTCCTTTGCTTTGTCTGCTGGTAATAAAAACTTTCATAGATTTGTATCAGAATTGCTCTGAGAATTTCTGCTGCTGAGGATACTTTTCATTTAGTGCAATCACTTTAAAAACCGTACTAGTGGTTTTAATTTAAAATTGTAAACAACACTGTTAAACATACTATAAGGACCTTTGGTGCTTCTTGGGTAAAATAAAATGTATTGGTAACAATATTTTTGTGTTGGTATAACTGTTAGCAACCATGTGCAGACATAAAATGAAAGTGGCTCTGGTGGCTGCCCATGTTGTAAATACTGACCCATTTATTGTAAACAAAAGTAGATGACATAACGACTAAACTTTCCTGTGTTGGCATGTGGCTGCACTGCACAAGATGTATCGTGTTCTCCGATGTTAGAAACTCAGTATATGTTTGTTTTTTCAGCTTTTAGTATTATTTAACGTGACTGTTTTTCTCTAAGATCTTTCTGTCGTGTTTCGTTTAGTTGATATTTAAACTTTAGTGGTTTGGCTTTTTGGTGGTTTGGGTTTTTGGGTTTTTTTTGGTCCTGATTCATAACAAACTTTATTTTTGTCAGACCATTCGACCCTGTAATGTTAGAAAAAAAACTAAACGTGGAGCTCAACAAAACTACAAGAGGGAGTGTCAGTGGCTATGAAAGTGATAACCACAAGAAAACATATGCTTGACTTTTTTTTTTTTTTTTATGCTAATGTTCTTGCATTGAGTGTTATTGTGATGGTTTACCTAAGATACAGAACATGGCTTGAGGCAAAGCGCCCGTTCAAAGGACTTTGATGGAGTCATTGTAATGCCATAAGCGACCATCACATGAGAGCAATTACAATTTAAAGGGTAATTGCCGCGTGTTTCTGGTCAGCAATTAACAATTGTCAGGTCCTGTGACGAAACATTTATCCCATTTTCCATTGATTATTAGCACTTTCTTTGAATACATAGACTACAAAAACCATAATGACCAAATCTTTGAATGTAAGTAGTAAGCTAGAGAAGCGTAGTGGAGGTGTAACAGACCCACGCTCTATGATGCCTATTTAATTATAACCTTTCTTGATCGAGATCTCAACGGTATCACTTATAGCTATGTTTTCTTTTGTCTATTCAAGTCTCTCGTTGAAACAACTTAATGGACTATCTCATAGTAATTAATATGTTTTTGGCCATTGCATCGGTTGTGAAGATAATTTCCTACAAAGCAACGATTATTCTCGTGGTGTTGGATTGATTATGGAAAACATTAATGTGTAGAAGCTGTACTAGGATTTGTCAGTGTGCTAGCAGTGAAGGTATCTAAGCAATAAAAACCACTGGAGACAGGTTGATTCAATCATTTAAACAAATTCTAAGAGCATTCATCAGATAAAATTCTTATGTACCACATTCATTTCTACCTCTACAAAGGACACACCTAGCTAAACTAAATGTGAAGATCTAACAGCTCTCTGCTGTTGGAAGGAGTTGTTTTGCTCCTCCTCCCTCTTTCTGGGCCTGCTTTTTCCCACATGCTCTGAGTTTAGGTGACCCTCTGATCTATCAGGGAGTCCATTTAGGTTTCTAAGCTATCAGGAAACAAACAGGGGAAAAAAAGAAAAACAAATGGCGTTTTAACAGCTAGGAGAGCTAAACCCACTCACTGAAAAGCTGGATGAGCTCTGTAACTTGCACAGAGGAATGCCTGGAGCATGGAAAGGAAGAGGAAGAAGCAGGATGAATCTTTTTAGTAGTGAGTAGTTTCGCTGCTTCATATAAATAGATGTGGGTGTCTTTACAGTCAGTGGGTGAGTATAATTAATCACTTTTTCCAGATAGAAAGACTAAGGTAAGAACTGTAAGTACTTTGGTCATATCCATTGCAGTAATACTCAGAGCTGAATTACAGTAGAAATTCAAGTAAAAGAGTTTACAAATAACATAAACGCACACACAATTTACCTTGACATATGTCCAACATCTATGTTCATGTTCCCATGGAAGGATGTTCCCTGGACTTGTGCAAGGCGTTTGACACTATCCCACATGACATCCTTGTCTCTAAGTTGGAGACATGGGTTAGATGGATGGACCACTTGGTGGATAAGAAATTGGCTGGATGGTCACACTCAAAGAGTTGTGGTCAACAGCTCATAGAATGGTAGGGGTTGGAAGTGACCTCAGGAGATCATCTAGTCCAAGCCCACTGCCAAAGCAGGTTCCCTATAGCAGGTTGCACAGGAAAGCATCCAGGCAGGTTTTGAACATCTCCAGAGATGGAGACTCCACAACCTCTCTGGGCAGCCTGTTCCAGTGCTCTGTCACCCTCATAGTAAAGAAATTTTTCCTTAAGTTTGTGTGGAACTTCTGGTCTTCCCATTTTTTGCCCATTACCCCTTGTCCTGTCACCAGCCACCACCAAAAAGAGCCCGGCCCCATCCATTT
>NW_010306522.1:0-218 GCF_000700745.2 Antrostomus carolinensis | reverse complement strand
CTGGCTCATGGGCAGCCTGCTGTTCACCAGCACACCCAGGTCCTTTTCCTCAGAGCTCCTTTCCATCAGGTCAGCCCCTAACCTGCACTGGTGCATGTGGTAGTTCCTCCCCAACTGAAGGACTCTGCACTTGCTCATTCAACCTCATCAAGTTCCTTTCCACCCAAAATGTCTGAGTGGAAACTGATGACTAGTGGTGTCCCTCAGGGGTCAGTACT
>NW_010306521.1:0-3290 GCF_000700745.2 Antrostomus carolinensis | reverse complement strand
CCAGGGGTGGTGGGGACATCCCCTGGGAGAGGGTTGGGGGCACCCTGGGGTGGGTTTGGGACCCCATGACATGTCCCCCCCTTCCCCATCACCCCAGTGAAGGTGAAGAAGCCAATCCAGACCAAGTTCCGCATGCCCGTCTTCAACTGGGTGGCACTGAAGCCGAGCCAGATCGATGGCACCGTCTTCACCGAGCTCAACGACGAGAAGGTGCTGCAGGTGAGGACACGGCGGGGTCCAAGGGCAGGGTCCTTGGTTGGGCCAGTGCCCCAGTCCACGCTGCACCCCTGCTGAGGTTGCCCCCGTGCCCACCTTGCACCCATCTGTGGTGACATGTGGCTGCTGGAGGAGCTGGAGGTCGCAGCAGCTCCTTGGTGCCATGGGGAGGGACAACATGGGATCTGCCATGCTTCTCCTGTCACTCCTTGTCTCCTTAACCTGTCCTTGTCCCCTCGCTGCATCCTCATCCTCGCATCCTGTCCATGTCTTCTCCTTCATCTTCATCCTCTGGTCCCCTTACCCCCTCCTTACCACTTCTCCTGCCCCTTGTCCTGTCCCTGTCCTTGTCCCCTTGCCCCATCCTCATCTCCTCAACTGGACCTCATCCCCTTGCTCTGTCTTCATCCTCTCACCCCTCTCCCCCTTCTGTCCCCGTCCTCATCCCCGATGTCCTACGTCACCTCCCTGCCGTGCCCTCAGCCCTGTCTCCCTGCAGGAGCTGGACATGAGTGACTTTGAGGAGCAGTTCAAGACCAAGGCGCAGGGCCCCGGCTTGGACATCAGCACCCTCAAGGCCAAGGCCACACAGAAGGCTCCCAGCAAGGTCACTCTCATGGAGTCCAACCGAGCCAAGAACCTGGCCATCACCCTCCGCAAGGGCGGCCGCAGCATCCAGGACATCTGCACGGCCATCGAGACGTGAGTGTCCCCATCTTGATGGGAGAAAGTCAGGAGAAGGTCGAGTATGAGCCTGGCTACGCCGAGGGGTTGAGATGGCACAGGGTGTGTTGGGGTTGGAGGAGTGATGGTGCCAAGCTGTGAGGATGGAGGGACACAGGGACCAGATATGGAGAGACAGAGGGATGTGGGGACCAGCCATGGGATGGAGGGAAGATGGGAACCAACCATGGGGATGGAGTGACACAGCGACCAGATATGGAGAGATGGAAGGATGTGGGGACCAGCTGTGGGGATGGAGGGAAGATGTTCACCAGCCATGGGTGATGGGAGGTGTTGAGGGACCTGCTGCAGGGTCTGACAGCGCTGGGGGTTTCCTACCACCCGCAGGTATGACCAGCAAACCTTGAGCCTTGACTTCCTGGAGCTGCTGCTGCGTTTCCTGCCCACCGAGTACGAGCGGACGCTCATCGGGTGGGGGGGGCCCCCCCAGCCGCTGGAGGAGCTCTCGGAAGAGGATCAGTTCATGATCCGCTTCAGCAAGATCCCGCGCCTGGCCGAGCGCATGAACGTCATGATCTTCCTGGGCAACTTCAACGACACGGCCCAGCTGCTCATGCCCGTGGGTGTTGTGGGGACACGGGGTGGCCGTGGGTGGCGTGTGAGAGGGTGGCACCTGGCAGCGAGACTCACACGCTTCTCCTCCCACCTGCAGCAACTCAACGCCATCATCGCCGCCTCCATGTCCCTCAAGTCCTCCAGCAAACTGCGCAACATCCTGGAGGTGAGCAGATTGGGGTGTGGTGGCCCTGATGGGTGGACATCAGGCTGGGATGGGTGCACACAGGGGGTGTGTGGGCACCGTGCCCCCACCCTGGGGTGTCCCATCTGTGCTGGGTTGTGTCCCCGAGCTGTTGTGTCCCCACAGATCGTCCTGGCCTTCGGGAACTACATGAACAGCAGCAAGCGGGGGGCAGCCTACGGCTTCCGCCTGCAGAGCCTGGACGCGGTAGGGTCGGCGTGGGGCTTCCCGGTGCATGGGGACACTGTCACTGCCCAGGGACCAGCCTTGGGGACAGAGGGACATGGGCTGTAGAGATGGAGGGACACGGGATTCAGCTGTGGGGAGGGAGGAACGCAGGGAGCAGCTATAGGGCTTGGGGTGGCATGGGGAGGAGGTGAAGGGATGGAGATACACAAGAACTGCCGTGGGGTGGAAGGATGCAGAGACCAGATGTGGAGAGATGGAGGGATGTAAGGACCAGCTGTGGGGATGGAGGAAGATGGGAACCAACTGGGTATGGAGGGATGGAGAACCAGCCATGAGGATGGAGGAAGATGGGAACCAGCTGTGGGAATGGAGAGATGAAGAGACCATCTATAGATACACAAGGACTATGGGCTTGGAAGGATGCAGGGACCAGATATGGAGAGATGGAGGGATGCAGGGACCAGCTGTGGGGATGCAGAACCAGCCACAGGGATGGAATGATGCAGAACTGGACGTGGGGATGGAGGGCCACCAAAGCCTGCCCTGAGCAGGGGAGACGTGGGGTGGTGGGATGCAGGTCAGGGCTGACACTGCTCTCTCCCAGCTGCTGGAGATGAAGTCAACAGACCGCAAGCAAACGCTGCTGCACTACCTGGTGCGGGTGATCATGGAGAAGTACCCCGAGCTGACGGGCTTCCACACCGAGCTGCACTTCCTGGACAAGGCAGGCACAGGTAGCACCCACCTTGGGGCACGGGGCTGGGGGGGTCACTGCAGGTTGCAGCCCCAGGGTGGGGTCTCTCTGAGCCTGACCCCTGCGCTGCTCACCCTCCCCGCAGTCTCCCTGGACAGTGTCCTGCAGGACGTGCGGAGCCTGCAGCAGGGGATGGAGCTGACCCGCAAGGAGTTCATGCGGCAGGACGACAGCCCGGTGCTCAAGGACTTCCTCAAGGTCAACTCAGAGGTGATGGAGAAGCTGCAGGCTGACAGCAAAACCGCCAAGGTGGGTGCTGAGGGTAGCGTGGGGCAGGATTGGGCCCCTCTATTCTTGTGTGGGGACACCCTGGGGTGTCCTCTGCTCGCACCTCTGCCCCATGGAAGGGGCTCCTGGTTGGGAGGTGGTTCCAGCAGGAAAGCCAGGAGGATCTGGAGGGGGATGCTGAAGTGGGAGAGGCTGGAAGGAGGTGGTGAGTGATGGGGTGCTGCTGCCTGTCCCCCGCCCCCCAGATTGGGGTGTCTCTGCCCGCAGGAGGCGTATGAGTCGGCTGTGGAGTATTTCGGGGAGAACCCCAAGACCAGTCCCCCCACCACCTTCTTCCCCATGTTCATGCGCTTCATCAGAGCCTACAAGGTAAGAGGGGATGGGGGGAGGCTGTTTGTGGGGGTTGGGAGGGGATTTGGG
>NW_010306520.1:0-2148 GCF_000700745.2 Antrostomus carolinensis | reverse complement strand
TCATTACCTTTCCAGGGATTGAGGTAAGGCTAAGAGGCCTGTAGTTCCCTGGGTCCTCCTTCTTACCCTTCTTGAAGATGGGTGGCATTTGCCTTCCAGTCTTCAGGAACCTCTCCTGATTGCCATGACCTCTCAAAGATGATTGAGAGTGGCCCAGCAGTGACATCAGCCAGCTCCCTCAGCACATGTGGGTGCATCCCATCAGGGCCCATGCACTTGTGGGTGTTAAAGTTGCATAGTCAATCTCTAATCCAATACTCATTGACCAAGGGAAAGTCTTGCTTTTTCCAAACTCTTTCACTGGTCTCTTGGGTCAGGATTCCTGAGGGGTGGCCTTGGCAGTGAAGACTGAAGCAAAGAAGGTATTCAGTAACTCTGCCTTCTCCATGTCCTCCGTTACCAGGTATCCTGTCCTATTCAGTAGTGGCCCCACATTTTCTCTGGCCTTCCTTTTGTTACTGATGTGTTTGAAGAAGCCCTTTTTGTTGTCTCTGACCTTCCTTGCCAGATTTAGTTCTAACTGGGCCTTGGCGTTCCTCATCACATTTCTGTGTATTCTGGTGATGCCCTTATATTCTTCCCAAGTGGTCTGTCCTTGCTTCCACCTCTTGTACACCTCTTGCATATGTTTGAGTTTTGCCAGGAGCTCCTTGTTCATCCACACTGGTCTTCTCCCTGCTTTGCTCAGTTTCTTGCACGCAGGGATGCATTGTTCTTGAGCCTGGAGGAAGTGACGTTTGAATATGAACCAGCTCTCTTTCACCCCTCTTCCTTCAAGGGTCTGATCCCATGAGATTCTTCCAAGACGGTCCCTGAAGAGGCCAAAGTTAGCTTGCCTGAAGTTCAGGGTTGCAGTCTTACTTACTGCCCCGATTTCTCCTGAACTCCACAGTCTCATGGTTGCTACAGCCAAGGCTGCCCCCAACCTTCACATCCCCAACTACTCCTTCATTATTTGGTAGGACAATGTCCAGCAGCACTCCTTTCCTTGTTGGCTCTTCAGTCATTTGTAAGAGAAAGTTATCATCAATGCTTTCAAGGAATCTCTTTGATTGCATTTGACTTGCAGTGTTATTCCTCCAGCAAATGTTGGGGTAGCTGAAGTCACTCACGAGCACCAGGGCCTGTGACTGTCAAGCTACTCTCCGCTGACTGTAAAAGGCCTTGTCCACTTCCTCTTCCTGATCAGGTGGCCTGAAGCTAACACCCAGTACTATTGTTACCCATGTTAGTCTGACCTTTAATCCTTACCCATAAGCACTCAGCCCTGTTATGTGTAAGCAAGCTGCTTACACAAACCATTTATTTTTATTAGTAAAATTAGAAGTCATTGCAGAGAAATGACTATTGTTTGGTTTTGATTTTTCACTGAAGTAATGGAGCAATCCTTGAAATAGTTTGCTTTTTCACAACTGTTACCTGCTTTCTTGTAGTAAACTGTAGTCACAAGAAAAAGGTCTGTACATAGCAAAAAAATGTAGATAGAAAGGAAGACTAAGATATGCTTAGATAACTGTGTCAGATTTATTTCAAGGTTATAAAAGACTTCTTTTTTCCTGTTTCAGTAACTAATAAACAGCTCTGACTCTCTCAGCTATTGAATGATGGAAAGAACCATGTAATCCGAAGCTGTAACTTTAAAGATGTAGATACGTCACTAGCTGTTTGCTGTTGTTGCAGATACAGACCTAAAATTCATATATTGGTGTACTTAAGTGTGTATTAGCTTTGTTTTATACCATGTGAGTCAAATTTGAACAGCTGTTTCCCTGAATGTTGATAGAAGTAGATAATAAGCTAGTGTGAACTCTTAAATTAAGATATAGAAAGCAGTTATTTTGGGATGCTCAAAAACAAGACAGAGCTAATTATTCATCATTGAATAATTACAAGGTAGTGTGAGTACACTTAGACCAAAAGGATATTGATTCTTTCTTGAATTAAAGAAATTCCTCTGAAAGCAAGGAGCTCAAGAAGGACCAAAGCCATCATCTCATCCACTCCGATGATGGAAAGGGGGATCTCCAGAAATGAGGCTTGAGTGGTGAGGAACCTCACGAGTCCTTGCTGGATTTAAGAAAGATGACTAGACTGCACTGTAATAAAGATCTAGAGTGTTGGTTGTTTTGGTTTGGTTTTTTTTTTTTT
>NW_010306519.1:402-1097 GCF_000700745.2 Antrostomus carolinensis | reverse complement strand
CTGACCTATGGTACCCAGGGCCACAAGGCCACCTGCTCAATAACCTGGTCCCTGTCCCCACTGGGTCCCCCTGGGTCTTGGGATGTGGCAGAGGGTCAGCATGGTGCTTCTTGCCGGGTCCTGTCCCCACAGGGCTCACTGGTCTTCCTGGTGAGCGGGCTGGCAGTGCTGGGCTACGCGGCGGCCCTCAGCTCCCAGCCCACCTACCAGGGGGTCGTCCGGGCGGTGTGCGGGGCGGCGGCGGGGAAGCTCTGCGAGGTCTGCTTCCTCCTCAACCTCTTCATGATCTCCGTGGCACTTCTCAGGGTGGTGGGCGACCAGCTGGAGAAACGTGAGTTGTCCTCCCCACCACACTTGGGACTTGCTTGGGGCCGTTGTGTCCTGGGAATGAGGGGGAAGGTGGTCCTGTGCGGGCTGGGGGCAGCCCTGGGGTTTTCTTGCGACCCCTGAGGACGTGGGGCTCCCTGGCCCTGCCATGGTGTGATGCTCTCAACCCCCTTGGGCCACCCTTTGATGCCCCCCGCTACCTCCCGCAGTGTGTGACTCCCTGTACCCCAACGGGACGCTGAGCGGGACCCCCCTGCCACCCCCCTGGTACGCAGACCAGCGCTTCACCCTTCCAGCTCTCTGTGTCCTCGTCATCTTCCCACTCTCCATCCCCAGGGAGATCGGCTTCCAGAAGTACTCCAGGTACC
>NW_010306519.1:0-378 GCF_000700745.2 Antrostomus carolinensis | reverse complement strand
GGGCACCCTGTAACCCAGACCTTCTGGGTCCCTGTGGGGCCACAGGCCCCCCCTCCCTCATGACTGCCAGGGGTCTGTGTGCTGACGCTCTCCCCTGCCTTGGCAGCATCCTGGGGACACTGGCCGCCTGCTACCTCACCCTGGTCATCATCCTGAAATACTACCTGCAACCAGAGAGCCTGGGCTCACCCAAGCCCCCCCAGACCTCCAGGTAGGTGGGTCAGCCCCATGTCCCTCCTGCCCTGTCCCCTGTGGCATCAGTGGTGGCATGGGGCAGGGCTGGAGGGGGTGGCCCCAGTGGAGGGGGGGGAGGAGTTGGGGACAGTGCTGGTGGGGCAGTGGATGGGTGGCAGCCCCCAGCCCCAGCTTTTGCCCCAG
>NW_010306518.1:0-3123 GCF_000700745.2 Antrostomus carolinensis | reverse complement strand
TCCTATATTATTAGGTACATTATTTGGTACATCTCACAACACTGGATCCTCTCCTGAGAGAGCTCACAGGACAACACCATCATTTGGGGCACTTGGGGACCTGGAGCCCATGACCCAAACCCACCTTGGCACAGTTTCGGGGCACCTTTGATTTCTGATAAAATCTAGGGTGCCAGATCATGTCAACAGACACCTTCACCCCTCATTCCCCCTGTGGTGTTACACCAGGAGATGCTGTGATAAAAGATCACCCCAAATACCCACTGCAGATTGTTTTCTGACTGTAAGTACCAGGGCTGGAGCCCTCAACAGCCCGCGGGCGAAGGCAGCGTCGACTCATTTCTCATCTCAGCACACTTTTTTTCTCTTTTCTCACTTTTGCTGCAGTCACATCTCCCCAGCCCGCTGCCGCAGCAGAAAGGAAACAGGGAAAGTTAAAGCCACCTACGCTCAGGTGCTGCCCTCCCCCAGCCATACACCCCTCCAGCAAAGACAAATCTTAGCAGCATCTCCCTGGTCCCTGCATGAGCTTGGGTCACCCAGCACAGAGGCTGGATCTGACCCTTTCCCTCAGCATCACCAAAGATTCCTCCAGGGATGAGAAGACCACATCTCCCATGACTAGAAGAGCACGTGCTGCCCTGAGCACCTCATCTCTGGCTGGTCCAGAAGTGCTTAAAAGTATTGGTAAAACAAAAAAAGGAAGTAAAAACTTACAGTTATTAATTCTTGCATTAATGAAATGCAGCAAGGAGCCGATGGGTTTCAGATACACATCACACAGCCAGGCAAATATTGTCCTTCCTCAGGTTTTTATCCCCTCACTCCACATTTTGTGGTTGATGGAGCATTATTCCCTCGACTCTTCCCTTTCCCTCTGATTTCTTTCAGCTTCTTTAAAATCCAGTTCTTCTTGGAAAATGCTAACGAGGCACCTGAGCAGCCCTGCACTTTTTTGGGGTTGTTGAAGGGGATGCACTCGATTTTAGCTCCCATGATGCTGACGCTCCCCTGCCACTCCAATGTGCATCACAGCGGCGTTAGGGGACTCTGCTTGGGGATTAAGGGACAATTTAACACCTTCCACGCCCCCAGCACTCAGAGAGGTGCCCAAACTCCAGAAACAATAGGGTCAAGTATAGGGTAAGAACTTAAAAACCTTTTAAAAGTTCTCAGTGACCTTCTGTGCTGCTGGTGGTTTCTGTTTTTAAGCAGTGATGATGGTTATTATTTTTAAGTTAAACTCTAGAGGGGAAATAGCTGAGCTTTTCACCGTTTACGGGCACAGGAAGAGGTGTTTCACTTCTCAAGTATTTATCTTCTAAGAGAAAGATGTAGGTGGTTCTTCATGAAAGAAAAAAAAAGCATGGAAAAATAAAGATCAAAAGTCCCTCCCAGAAGCTGCTCTCTTATGGTGACAGGGGGCAAGTACACCCCATATTAGAGAAGAGAAACCCTTTGACAAATGAACTTTTGGCATCACCACCCAATATTTTCAGTCACATTCAGCAGAAAAGCCACCTCACTCCAGAAGCCTCCTCAACTGGGCAGAAAGTCCCCTCAGTGCTCGCCTCACTCGGGAAACGCTGCTGCTGTGATGTTAAAAACAGCTTCACAGTGCTGTGTCTGCTCAGGAGGGGACAGAAACACCCCCCAGGACCCAAAGTGATAGCTGCCACAAAGGGCAAAGGTGACATTTGGCTTCATGGCAACAAATGCCAGGGTAATAAAACCCAACACCAAACCTCAGCTAGTTTCTCTAGGACAATATAATGGTGGGGTCGCATCGTTCCTGCAACTATTTCCCAACATCCATCCCTGGTTATTGCTTCTCTTGTGTTCTGGGCTATGGAGTAAAAAAAAATATCTCTGTCCCCTTTGTGCCTCATGGTTCTGCGAATTTGAATCAAAAACTGCAAAACCTGGAGTTACCAGTAACACTTGAGGCTTCAAATGAGAAGGCACTTACTTGACCCACGGAGGCTGATAATATCTGACCTCCTTTATTTCGCTCGGCTTCTCAAAGACGAGTGGTTGGTCCGATACCCAGAATTAACCAGGAAAATGTCCAGGAGGGGAAGGGAGGAAAGTAAAATAAAAGTGTGACACAGACCCCATGGCTTGCCCTTTGGTGGGGCTCCAGACACCATTTCTGAAAGGAGCAGAGACATCCTTAATGGCTTCAAACTGGGAGAGGGGAGATGGAGATGAGATGTGAAGAAGAAATTGTTTGGTGTGAGGGTGGTGAGCCAGTGTCCCAGGTTGCCCAGAGAAGCTGTGGCTGCTCCTCCCTGGAAGTGTTGAAGGCCAGGTTGGATGAGGCTTTGAGCAACCTGGTCTAGTGGAAGGTGTCCCTGCTGCTGGCAGGGGGGTTGGGACTGGATGAGCTTTGAGGTCTCTCCCAACCCAAACCATTCCATGACTCTATGATCCCCCTTTGCGTGCCCAGCTCGCGGGCAACCCTGGGACCAGCCGACCCTCAGGGTGCTGAGGCTCAGGGTTAGCACTGGACGAGCCACATCCCAGTGACACCAGCACCTCAGGGGATTTTCACCACTTTTAAGAAACCATTTGCAAACTCCATCCCTAGCTGGGTTGTGGCTCTGAGCCGAGGTGGCTTTGGCATCTGGTTGTCACATCGAGGACGTGCTGCAGCAGCGGATGGAAAATGCTGTGAGATTTCTGGGTGTGAATCAGCCCAGCAGGAACCCTCCGGGTGTCAGTGCCGCACAGTTTTCTGGAGGCAAATATTTGCTTACACATCTCCTGGGTATCAGGAGAGGGCTCCCGGCTGCTTGGCTGGGCTTTTCCTCTCCATTTAAAACAAGAAACAAAACCAGCCCATGTACTTGAAAGAGCGCAGGGGAGTTAACAAAACACAAACCAAAAAAACTCTGATGTGATTTAAGGTGTTTCGATTCTCCCAACATCAGAGGAGGTTGAAACCTGCCCCTTCGCGCCGCAGCACTGCCAGGGTGGGTGACATTGTTCTGTGGTGTCACCAGTGTCACCCCTGGACCTGGACAGGAGACCAGTCACAGGACTTTTGTCACCGTCTCTAGGCTTGGGATGGGACAACTGCCAGCCCCTCCTGGCAGGCACTATACTTCCTATTTTATTTTA
>NW_010306517.1:0-22874 GCF_000700745.2 Antrostomus carolinensis | reverse complement strand
TGACAGGCTTCTGATACAGTAACATGGGTCCCAAAATGTTTTCTCTGAGCCTAGAGCTTATCTGTGCCCCTGTGATGGCATTCCCATGAGTGGGAAAAGCACCTGGACACATGTGTGAGCAGGTTTCCATCCCCCCGTTTCACAGTGCTGGGGTTCAATGCCACAGGCCTTGTTACAACCAGACCAGCTTCTTCACGTTGCCAGGGCTGTATCTTTTTCACATCTGTGATGTTTAAAGCTTAACTAATCCACGGTTCGTGGATTGCCTTGCATTCCACCCAGCCTTACCTTTGGCGGTGTCACGTTTTCCTCAGCTCTTTTTGGTATCAGAAACACATCACAGTCCCTTCTCCTTTAGGAGAATCCTGGCTACTTCCAATGAAACAGTTTGGAGATCCTTAGCCAAGCCGTATTTACTGTATGTTGTAATTCTAGCAGTCTCCCAAGCATCACCTCTTGGACACTTGGCTGTATCTCATGCACACCTTTTTAAGGACAGTTCTCAGCTCTTCTCACCACTCCCTTTTGTGAACGACTACCTTCAGCGCTCCCAAAACTCAACAGTTCTTCCTACTCAGCAAGCCGATCACTGTTCTATTCCTCTCCCCCCCCCCCCCCCACCCCCCTCCCATAGCCTCTTCAACTTTTTTTGTTTCACCTCTTTAAATCTTAAAAATCAGTCCTTTACTTGCTGGTCCCATTGCTAAAATGGTTATGTGTGTCTCAGTCATTCCCCATTGACCTCAGAAATCTAAGGAAAGACTTTTCCACAAAGGAGGTTGCCCAGACACTTCACTATCAGGACAATGAAATGTGTAGGAGATTATGAGAGGCTGGGTTTTATTTCATGTATTTCCCTCTAAACTTCCCTTCCTTCATCTTTGTCAAACTTGCTTTGCCATGTGGAAAACTGAACTGCAAACACTTTGAAACTAGCTCATCTTTTCAACTTTTCCTCTGGAGCATTTAACACGTTCCCTAGCAAAGTTTATAATACTGAACATTATTTCCTGGTGGCCTTATAATTAAAAAAATAAAAAAAAGATTTCTGAGTGGCATAACTCAGATATAGTGGCTGTTTGAAGAAGTGATGATCATTAGGTGTTGCTGGAAATTACATATGCCTATTTTTTAACAGCATACACTGGATGGAGCCACAGAAAGCCACAAATGAATCACATTTCATGCAAAAGAACAACACTGCAGTGTTTGACCACCCTCTTGGAACAGGCTTCCTAGAGAAGTGGTCAATGCCCCAAGCCTGGCAGTATTTAAGAGCCATTTGGATAATGCCCTTGATAATTTGCTTTAACTTTTGGTCAGCCCTGAAGTGGTCAGGCAGTTGGACTAGATGATCGTTGTAGGTCCCTCCCAACTGATCTATTCTATTCTATTCTATTCTAGTCGAGTCGAGTCGAGTCGAGTCGAGTCGAGTCGAGTCGAGTCGAGTCGAGTCGAGTCGAGTCGAGTCGAGTCGAGTCGAGTCGAGTCGAGTCGAGTCGAGTCGAGTCGAGTCGAGTCGAGTCGAGTCGAGTCGAGTCGAGTCGATTCTTTCTTGAAAGTCAGGGAATTAAGAATTACATTGGAAAATGTAGTTACGTATTTATACTTATATCCTTATTACTTTAACTGTCCATAAAATGTCTAAACCTAGGAACCATTGAAATATATGAAGGTCAACCTGCAGTACACAGGTTTCAGATTTGAGAGGTTAATATGATTCACAAAAACATCTAATTTTAAATAAGATATATTTGTACTAGCATTGAGGAATTTCCTCTGTGTGTAATTTTAATATTATTACTACATTTTCTATGACTGTGAAATCTTAAGTGAGAAACCTATGAAGTGAAGGGCATGGGGCTCCTTGAGCAGTTGAGCCAGCAGTTGTCTATCCTGAACAGCTGAGCCAGTGCTGTATTGGTTTTCAGATTTAATGCCCAGACTAATTAGTCCTTCCAGTGGAGCCATTACTTGTCTACATGTTCTCAGCATCTTGTCTCTGGTGTCCCTTTGTAGAAAGTCCCTGAGCCAAATTTCTGCTTTCATTTGTTTTCTCTTGTTTCTTTTTTATCAATGTATTCTGTGAACTTCATCTTGCATGCTTTGCCACCCGCCGCGTGGATGTAATGATTCATTCCTTTGTTTGTTTAGGGCCTGTAGCAACCACAGTAGAAGGTACACACCAAGATACTTAATATATAATGACACATTAATTTGGTTTATTACCAAGAAAAATGTGACAAATGTAATAGGGAAGTCCCGGGCTTTCATATTTGTGCAATTAAATGTGTGTGAAGTGGAACAGGAAAGATTGTCTTCATCCTGTGTTCAGCCTTACCTAATCTCACTATGGTTCCAGTTGCTGGTGACTGTCTCTCAAGGCCTGACAGAACTGGAGGTGAATGGAAGACAACAGAGATGAGAAGGCTCATAAATAAAATATTAACTGGAGCTCACTATGGGCAAAGTCAAAATGCCACCTTAGATTTGAAACAGTCAGTATATATTTGCTGCCTCGTACAGGATAAGATAACTTTGTATCAGCAGTAGATAAGTTTATTTACCTCATATAGGTCAATGTAGTTTAGTAATAAAACGTATCCAATCACATTGTACAGATACACGTGTAAAATAACTTTATACTACTGTTAAAAGGAGAAAAGAAGGGTTCTTTTCCAAGGCAATGTTCCTCTAGTGCTAAGCTTGTGTTCACATCTACTGGAGTTGCACACCTTCTCTGAGACTCTGTGTGCTGTGAAGGCAAGGTTTTCTTCCCTTATGGGCTATCTTTCTGTTGGTGTTTGAAGTAAAATGTTAATTTTTAATTTAAACATGTTCCTTTTTCTTTACATTTATTTTCCTTGTTTGTTATCCACAGTCATACATGGAGTCCTACACTCCATATTATTGTAAAACTTCTTACATCTTTTTTGTACAGTCTTGTTCTTTGTTTACTGACTGTGAAAATACAACTTTTGGGGGCTTTTCATTTTTTCCAATAAAGAAGAGAGCACCGTGCTAGGTGTTTCTTGTGAAAATTAGATATGCTTTTGCATGTCCCGAGCACAAGCATGTTACAGTTTCACAAACTGAATAATAAGGGTGCCCGTTAAAACTTCTCCCGTTTCTCCATGGCTGTCCAGGTTTCACTTTGTCTATTTTGCAACACACTGAAGTGCAGTTGCTGGTCAAAACTGAAAGTGACTACAGTCTTTGCAGGATGTTACTTTCCAATATTCCACATCAGTTTCAAGTGTAATCATATTTCTCTTTATGAAAAAAAAAAAAGGTACATATTCTGTACTCTACAGAGTAGTTTGCATAGGTAAAATACAAGCTTATGTAGTTAGGCTTATGACTAAGTTTACAGCAAACAAGATCACCGTGCATGAGCTCTTAAACCAGAAAAACAGGGCCAGCAGTGCATTAGACATGAGATAGACCGTCTCAATTTTTCTGAATGGGATGGTCACATGAGGGAAGAGAGGATTGCATGTAGAAGGGTGAGGGGGAAGTGGGTGAGCTTGTGATTTAAAAAGCATGGTCATTAGCTCCATAATCCTGCCAATTTCACTGCAGAAAAATGTGTTAACACATTGTCACAATTGCTCTGTAATGTCTCATGTTCTTTCAGGATGTGCAGTTCAATAACACTTTGATCTCCGAAACCAGAGTGAGGAGTCAAAGTACATGCTAATGCAACCTTAGCTCTGCCTCCTGGAACTGGCAATAGTCTCTTGAATTGTCTGCTGGTATCCAGCTGTGTCCCCAGTGTGAGGTGACACTTAATTGAGGGGTTTGGGGATTAGCTGGAACAGCTTGAGAGAGCTATTATCGGGGTGTGAGATGATCCACCCCATTTATACAGTCAAAAGAAGAGAAGACAGATTCCCTAAGGAATCCAGAATGACCAAAGCCAAGTTTTATACCATGTGTTAGTGGTGGACTCCTGTGGTCTTGTTAGAGCTGCTAATGTACAGCAAAGAGGGGGTCATGAGAGTCCATGCTAGGCCTGCGAAAGTATAGCTTTGTGTGAGAGTTATGTAGCTGAGAATTAAGTGGTTGTAAAGCTGAGCAGAGGTAGGGTTAATTCTGGGTACAAGACTAAAAGTTTGAGTGCACACCTGCGTGGGATGCTGTGGTTTAATATCTCATGTAAACATATACTTAGATTGGGCAATGAATCAGTGTCGGAGCCTCAATTCTAGAACGATATCTATAACCTTCACAGGCAAAATATATTTATGTGACTTGAACTACAGTTGCTCAAAGAGAGCAGAGCTAAGGTGTATTTAGTGTATATCTTAACTCTTTATTGCCTGACTTCAGAAGTTTGAGTGACACTGAATGCAGTGCATGGTTGGTATGTGATCCTAGTCTGGTCCTTCCTCTCCCAATACCCTTTGCTATCATGGAAGGGGACTGTCATGCTTTAACATAGCTAAATTGTGTTAGGGCCAGTGAGAGAAAAAAATTGGTCTATCTGTGCCAAAACCTGACAGCTCATTGGGGATATCCCTCTGCTTTCCACTTACCTCCTCACCTTTCCCCTAGATACATCATCCTTACACCACCCAGCTCACCTTCTTTAACTCCCATTGAACTGTTGCGAGTGGCAAAGCTGTGTGTAAAAAGCTGGTGCTTTCCATTTCACATTTCCTATTGCTAGACACGCCACTGACTCAGTTTGGTTTGAGGTTTAGTAGTTCTGGGTTACCTGAGGTACCTGACATACTAAGGTAGAGATAGAGTCATAGAATTGTTTAGGCTGGAAAAGACTTATAAGATTATTGAGTCCAACCACAAACCTAACACTGCCAAGTCCACCACTAAACCATGTCCCTAAGTGCCACATCTACATGCCTTTTAAATACCTCCAGGGATGGCGACTCCACCACTTCCCTGGGCAGCCTTTTCCAATACTTGACAACCCTTTCAGTGAAGAAATTTTTCCTAATATCCAATCTAAACTTCCCTTGGTGCAACGTGAGGCCATTTTCTCTTGTCCTATTGCTTGTTACTTGGGAGAAGAGACTGACACTCACCTCACTACACCCTCCTTTCAGGTAGTTATAGAGCGAGAAGTTCTCCTCTCAACCTCCTTTTCTCCAGACTAAACAACCACAGTTCCCTCAGCGCTCCTCATAGGACTTGCACTCTAGACCCTCCACCAGCTTCATTGCCCTTCTTTAGACACGATCCAGTACCTCAATGTTTTTATTGTGGTGAGGAGCCCAAAACTGAACACAGTACTCAAGGTGAGACCTCACCTGTGCCAAGTACAGGGGGACAATCACTTCCCTACTCCTGCTGGCCACACTATTTCTGATACAGGCTAGGATGCCGTTTACCTTCTTGTCCACCTGTGCACACTGTTGGCTCATATTCAGCCGGCTGTCGACCAACACCCCCAGGTCCTTTTCTGACGGGCAGCTTTCCAGCCACTCTTCCCCAAGCCTGTAGCGTTGCATGGGGTTGTTATGACTCAAGTGTTATGACTCAAGAACCTCAGATAAATGGCCTCAGCCCATAGATCCAGCCTGTCCAGATCCCTCTATAGAGCCTTTGTACCCTCAAGCAGATCAACACTCCCACCCAATTTACTGTCATCTGCTAACTTACTAAGAGTGCACTCAGTTGCCTCAAGCCCTGGGGAACACCACCTGTGACTGGCTGCCAACTGGATTTAACTCCATTTGCCACAACTCTCTGGGTCTGGCCATCCAGCCAGTTTTTTACTCAGTGATGTTTCTTTATAAAGGGGTGATTAGCTTGATTGTTTTTCTTTGAAAAGGAAGTGATGAGATTCTTCTCATGTTGAGACTATTGCATTTGTACCAAGATCTGATTGAAGAAATGGAGAATGCGTTGCAGTGGTTAAATCCCTACATTGATCAGGATAGATCAATGCACTGGGTGGAAGAGGAGCCGAGTGACTCCTCAGTAATTTGTGCATGGCAGAAGTGTGTTAAAAACCAGCTTGTGATCACTATAGCCACACAAATTATGTATAACCATATGGGTATAAAATGCTTCAGGAAAGTAAGAAATAAGAGGTCAAGATTTTCTGGCAGCAGCTTCTGGAAGGAACAGAGCCGAGATATGTGATGGCTTGTGTGAGCTCTGTCTGCTCTGTGGTGGAGAGGAGGCTTATTTAAATCTCATGAATCTGGAATGTGCTGTAGTTTTCTCGTTCCCCGTCTGAGGGTTAAATTTGCATTTCCTTCGATGTCTCTCCAGCTAACATGAAAATAACTTCCATGTGTCACTTGTCTCTTTAAAAATAGTTGGAGTTCCTTCTAGATTATGTTCAGCATTCAGAATACACCCCAAAATACAAATATCCCCAAGCACATTAATTTAGTTTTAATTTCTTCATTTTGATATGTTCTTGAGAGTTAGAAGACATACTCCATTCTTTCTCCAGTGCTAAAGAACAGCAATCTCCCAATATACAACCAGTGACTTAAACTCCCAATACCTTCCTGAACATTAGTTTTGATAAGTTATTTCATGTTTCTGTTACATAGACAGAGAAACAAGGAGTGAGGTGAAGTCCCTTCATGAGGAGCACAGGCAAAGTTGTTTTTTAGCATGAGTTGAGACCCCAGGACTTTCGTCTCACAAGCCTGGTGACACGTTGCTAACCAGGCTGTCTTTTGGCTGCTCTGCCGGTAATGCAATCAGGAATATTTGGCAGAAAGACGTAGAAGTTACATTTCCATACTTTTTGTGAAGAGTTGTAGGGGAGAGAAGAGAGTTGAACTGGGGGAAATGCAAGAAGAATTGAGTCACTGCCTAATCCGAGGAGCAGCCAATGCTTGGCTACTTCTCCAGTGCTATCTGGCTGTCGGTCCCCAGTCAGACCGGCAGGAGCTATGGAGAGAAGACTGAGCTATGGAGAGGGAAAAACAAGGGTGTGAACAAAGGAGCCTGAGCTAAGCATGCAAGGGTGGACTGAAGGTGTTGCAGGGTCCTGCCTTGATTGGGAAGAGTTGGAAGAGTTGCACTGTAGAGCAGAAAGGACACAGGAGAGAGGACAGGGGGTCTATGATGGTGCTGCTGGGGAGATGTAGGGCATTGTGCAGGAGCCGTTAATTGTGCTACCCATGGAACAATTTAAAATTCAGGAGCTCTGATTACCATTCAGAGAAAGAGATGAGAAGAAAACAAATGTGTCAGAGAATAGTTCTGTTTCCTTTTGTGGTGAAGTGGGATTTCAATGAAGGGCACAAGATCACATTTAGGGCCAATGTAGCTTTGCAGACTCTTTCACCAAGAATATTTTTGTTTCTTTGAAGATGAGATTATTAGATTCTGACAGAGCTGTCTGGCTCCATAGTAGCAGAGCAGGCTGTCGAGGGGACAAATGCAAACCCAAATTTTCATTTCAGCTAATGTTGTTTTTTTAGGACTTGTCTGCACTAGGGCACTTAGGAATGTGAAACTGAAATAAACTAATGCACATATGCTAAGTTGCACTAGACCTCTATGTGGATGCTTTCATTCATTGTAACTTAGGTCACTGTGTCTTAGCCTACTGTGAAATAAAACTGCCTTTCTTCTGAATGAAAATGTAAAAAAGCCTCACTTATGTCCATTGACTAGTTAATTTGTCTTGACTAGACATTTCCCTTAGCACCCCATGTAAACGAAGCCTTAAGGGAAGACAGTACTGGGGCAACATTGTTGGGCTATGAAGATCCCAAGCTTAGCTGAGAGCGGTGTTGGGGTACAATAGGACCAGACACCAACTTCTCCTTAGGAAGCTCTTGTTAACTCAAATCTAAAAATATCTGCTTCTTGATACAAACAGTCACATCTATTATAGGACATTTCAATCTGCCTTTTTGAAAAAGTTTATAGTGAGGCAATTCCAGAAATATTTGGAGGCTTCATATTTCCTTAATCCCAGCCAAATTGGTTACAGGACTCATTATGGTAGGGAAACTATAAGACCGTCTGTTTTATTAGCTTACAGGCAATAGCCAAAGGCTGAGTTTACATATCAATTATATACAAAAAAAATAAGGTGAGGAAGTTTGGGGACATCCATGATAGGCAAATATACTTCACTGGCAAATATGTTTCACAAAAACACAGGCACTTTCAGTGTAGAAGGTCATGGTGAAAATGACAACTGATCTTGTGTTATGGGATTTATGGCATGCCGTTTGACAAGGTAGAATGAATACAGAGTCTCATCAAGACAAAATATTATACAAGTGACTCCAGTAACTGGCAGAGCTCAGGAGTTCCTATTTTGTGATAATGGATGGATATATGACTTTGATTATAACTTAAATACTTGCATTTAATTCATCCTGGTCTTTGAAAGTACAAAAAGCTGCCAATATGTTGTGTCCCTGATCCCAGCTATAGGTAGTCTTGCTTGCCCAGAAACTAAGAAGCATTTCCTACAAGAACAAGAGACAGGACAATTAAGATCTTTGATCAGTTAAGAATGCATTTCACACTTTTCATATCAAAAGAACCTCCCTCTCTTTATCTGAAAGGGCATTCCCACAGGATGATGAATGTAGGTAATGCCCTTATTCATAAGTGGGGCCTGGCTGTAACCCAGAAGTTAACTGACTTCTGAAGATGGAGATGTGGGAGAACCACAAGAGTCAGCAATAGCTCTTTGAAAAATCCAGAGCTGAAGACTCCAAGAATCCGCTGTGTTTTTCTGCCTATATGAGAATATCTGTCTGGATGTGGATAATATGTCACATTCTCTGAAGGAATCACAGAATCACAGGATGTTAGGGATTGGAAGGCACCTTGAAAGATCATCTAGTCCAATCCCCCTGCCGGAGCAGGAACCTAAATGACATCACATAGAAAGGTGTCCAGGCGAGTTTTGAATGTCTCCAGAGAAGGAGACTCCACAACCTCCCTGGGCAGCCTGTTCCAGTGCTCTGTCACCCTCATGTTTCTCTAAGCCCTAAGGAATGTAAAATGTTTCCCTAAGCCCTAAGGAATGTAAAACGACAGGTAAAGGGAGAATCAAGAATTATATGGGTGGTATCTCTAAACCAGAGCAGAACTGTATGGATTTTGTTTGTTCTTTTTCCAAATCATTAGTTGCATTCTAGAAATTGAATTATTTTTTTTCACCAACCTAGAAAGAGTAGTATTTCTAATAATTAGCACTTAAGAAACATCTGATGATCAAATATTTAAAATAAGTGATCAAAAGCAGGAGATTCCAAGTAAAATAAAGTTGTTGCCATGAAAAAAGCAGGGATTACTAAAGAGTAAAGAAATACTTTATACACTGAGGCCACCTACTGGGTATGGTTGAATTAACAGAGCAAATGGTAGAAAAACTGGAAAGAGTCAGTTGGCAAGAGTCCAAAACAAAATAGGAGAATTATCTTGCTCTTAAAAATAAAAAACAAAGCTAAGAAACAGAAAACAAAGGAAAAAAACAACTAAAAAAAACTGAGGAAGAAAGATATAAAATATATGTTCTGGAAACTCAGATTTTATTTATTTGTTTTTACTTTTTAAGAAGTATAGAAAAAGAAACTGAACTTGTTATGGGGCTTCACTTTTTTTTGTGGATATAAGTCCTCCAAAGGCATGTTATAATTTTTTCCAATTATAACATTATCCCTTGTGCTCTAGTAAAAGTGACATGGCTGAGCTGGTGCTCAGAGTAATGCAACTCTTTGGATCTGGATTCTGCTGTCCTAGCTGGAATGCCTATCTTCATCTTTCTGCTTTGTGAAATCGAAGTAGGTTGTCCTAAAGGAATCTTGAAGGCAATTAATTCTGGTGCTTTAAATTAGTCCCATTCAAACCAAATAGTAGAGTTCATCTATGATGGTATGGTAGGAAGAGTTCATTTTTATCTCTTGAAGTGTGATCAAGATGTTAGAAATTATGACTAACTATTATATATCTGAGTGATTCCTTTTAACTTAATCATTAAAATGAATTTAGTTTCTGGATTTGCTAATGGCAATATAAGGCAAAGTTGCTCTGAGAATGTAGCAGTAAAATCAGTACATTAATGCTTCTTAGGCTTTATAAAAAGGCATTGGACTTATCCAGTTCTGTTAAAAAAATATTTTTAAAATTTTTTATTTTTTCAAATATAGTGTCTACTCCTCGGCTTTAAGATACAACTGTTCCTGGGCAAATTCATCAGTCCAGGAAAGTCTTTGGACCTTAGAAATGACTGTGTGGAGTCAGGAGAATATGAATGAATGTAACACACTTCGAGCAGTATCTTGAGAAGAACTTTGAGTGTAGCTTGACTGTAACACTGAAAGATTTACAAGAGCTGAAGGTTCTTGATGTCTGATCTTTTCTACTACTTGACTTGCAAAAACCTATCTAAGAAGTAGAGTATTTTGGGAAGATGGAATGCTGTCACCAGAAGATAACTGCCTTTTAGGCACTTCTCCATTCCTTTTCCTTTCCATAGCCCTTCCCTCTTTTGGTGTGAATGACTAATGTGTAGAAATTTGGCCACTGATTTCAGTGCAAAATTCACAGTGAAACATAATCAAAACAGAAAACTCATATTCTACCACCTGTATCAACACAATCTGTATCAATGAATTATCATAGATGTCTTACAGTAACACCAGATTTTAAATTAATCAGGAGCAAAATATCAAGGAATTGGCAGAGGAAGATTCTCCTTCATTTCAGTGTGGAAGCTGGCATTAAGCTAATTTAGACACTAATGTGTTGCAGGTAGTGCTATAGGCTACAGGTGGAAGCAGACTCTACAAGAGGTCCTGCTAATGGTCCCCCACTGGTGGCAAGAGCAGTGCTGCTGCCCCACTCCTTCTCTATGAGCCCTAGTGTGGCTGGCTGGTAGGACAAGGACTTTGTGTGCCCTAGGAGATCGTGGCATAGGAAAGATGTTGTGGTGCTCTGCTGTAAATGTATGAGAGGTGGGCTTTGGTGTGTCAGAGGGTAAAGCAGGAGCAGGCAATGCTGTGTGGAGTTTGGCTCAGCAGAGAGAAATGATTTTGAGTGGGATGAAAAGAAGTTAGCTTTCAGGCTGTCCCTCTTAGGGATGGTAGGAAGAACTCTGATTTAGTCATTGCTGGATGTATTAAAACAAGTGGGCTATAAAATTTAGAAAAAAAAATATAACTGAAGTGAGTGGAAAAGAAGAAATTTCAGCCTTCCTGACTGACATGGCCAAGGCATACTGGTGCAATTGCCCCAGGTAATGGTGTTGGAGGGAGCACAGTGCATCCCCTCCTTTCAGTCTGTATGCACAGCTCAGTCAGACTCCAAAAAACTCAATTCACTAGGAGAATTTTCCATCCAGTAGGACAGGGCAAGAGACCGCCTGTTTATCCAGCAAAAACTTGGACAGTATTGGCCTCTGTTGTCATGATTTCTGCTTCTGGGTTTTTTTGTAACTAAATAGAAATGGAGAGTACAGAGCTCGAGAGCTTATTCCACAATTGAAAAAGAACAACATGGGCATGATAGACATGGCTACAGCGATGGATGGGGAGAAGTCTGAGTGAAACACATACTGTCTGACAGGGGATGGGCACCATTTTTCACTCAGAGCATCTGAGCAGTGCCCTGTGCTTGCTGATACTGATACATCAGAAGGGGGAAAAAGCACTGTCAAGGCTGAAGTCTGCTGTGTGGTTTTTCAGGCATTTCACTGCAGATTTATAGTTGGTAAACTTGGCTTCCGAATTACAGGGATGTATTCAATTTTTTTGCTGGCTTCAGTATGTTGCTGATCATCTGTGTACATTTTTTTCTTCAGAAAAGTTTCCAGTTCCTAGAGAATGGATTGTAGATTTAAGTTCTTCTGTTTTCTTCCCTGATGAAAAGAATGTGCTGGTCTTCGACTGGTCTGCAAGAGTAAATCTAGCTTTCAGCATATGTGCTACTTGGTATTTACTGAAACCAACTATCAGAGTGATTACGTAGTCACAGCCTCACACAGTACAACCAAATATACTCACAATCTCAATGAAAGGTTTTATCATTCTGAATCAGGTAAAGAACAGATTATAATGGCAGTGAACAGCTGTCTGATATCTTGTCATGAGACTGGCAACTTGTACAATGCCTGAGCACCGGAGAATATTCTGCTTCACATATCTTATGTGGTAAATTAATTATCTATTTAAAAAGTAGAGCTGGATGAATATATTTGACTTGTTAGGAACCTTATTGTCAGAAAGCCACTTTTTTTTTTTTTTTTTTTTTGCACAGGACACATTAAGAAAAGATAATTATAGTTCTTATTCTGAGCCATTTTCTATGCAGATGTCAGTTGGAAGCAAGGACAGGTGGGATCTACAATAAGTCACCACAAGTTGGGTTCCTGATGCATGTCCTGTCTAAACAAAATCATAATTGCTAACCCATTGGTTAATTCACGTTCCTTTCATCTGAACTTTGTCATTAACTGTGTGACAAAAGGGCTGAATCTCGTTCAGTGTTTGAATATGTGGTGAAGAAAGCAACCTGTTTGTTTTTGTGGACACAAAGGCTCCTCTGTCAGCAGTGGGATACTTACTTAGAGGCTGAGTAGCAGCCCTCCTGGAAAAGACCTGGGTGTTACAGGGGACAAACAGGAGTCACATTTGAGCCAAGACTGTGTTCTGGTGGACAGTAAGGCAAACTGCATAGTGGGCTACACTGGGAGGAGCATGGCCAGCAGGTTACGGGAAGTTACTGTCCTCATCTAATAACAAGGTGCAATAACCACGGACTGTGGCCTGGGGTGTTAAGGATGCACGTTAGGAAAAGCTTTTTTATTAGACTGATAGTGCAGCACTTGAAAGCGAGTCCAGGGAGATGGAAGACTCTCCTTCCAATTTTCAAGGCTTAGATAGCCAAAGGCCTGGCTGACCATGTTGTGTTGAGTGGGAAGTTGGGTTAGAAACCTCCAGAGATACCTTCCATTCAACGTGTCTATGATTCTGTGATAAGTCCTGTGGAAAAGATAATTCTGCCTGCCTGAAATGAAAGCTGGCAACATTCAGCTGCACTTAATACAGCCCATGAGTATTTTTCATGTGATTTAGGAATTATTCCAAATACAGTGACATCATTCACACAGCTCTGGACTGTACAATGGTTACAAAGAATCACTGCAATCATTCTTTGGCTGTCAAAAGATGTCTATATGGCACAAATTTTAAATGGAAAGATCTATGATACCCCTACAGTCCTTGCCCCAGGTTACTTGAGGATATGTGCTCGATAAACAAGAATAGAAAACACCTCTGCACTGTGAATTTTTAAAATGGTTCTATAGCAAGTGGCCCATGAATCACAAGAAGGAAGTGATCAGTCACCACATTGTTCCCTGGCTCCCCTGGAACTGTGCAAAGGTGCATCATACTCTTGTTTTTCCTCTTCATCTATCAGTGTCTGTACCTGCACTGGTAAAGAAAACAGCATCAGAGCTTGAGCAATCTCCTGTGCTGATCTATACTGTGGCATTATTAGTGGGTTTTGTCCTTATCAGTCCACACTTTCCTAAACAATGTGTGGCCATGGTTTTGAGGACAGTACAAGCCAGGGATGGTTCCCTGAGGCCACTTCATTTTGAAAGGGAAGAGAATTGAAGTTTGTAGACTTCAGCAGCTTGACATCCTACTTATTATTTGCATGCTTGTCACAACACAAAAATGTCCAAAGTTGTATGTATCCGCAAGGAGTTGAAGAAGAAGCTGTAATGATATACACATTTGTATCTACAGTGCATTATGTTGCAAGTATCATTTGATGCCTGCCAGATATTTTAGAACAGATGCTCTATTCACCTTCTTCAGGCCACCCCTGATTTGTAGACCTCTTATCATATTCCTAGCTGTCTCTTCATCAAGTTTATTAGTCCTAATCTATTCTAGCTCTTCTTTATGGGAAGGCCACGTGGTGGCTCAAAATTATCCTTGCTAGGTTTCTCTCTACCTTTTCATTTCTGCTACACCCTTTTAGTCATGCTCTTGGTATTCATAATATACATAATTGATTTTACCCAGTGGCATCATGACATTTTTTGTCTTGTCCAGTATTCATTTCCTAATAATTCACAGCATTTCCCTTAATTAAAAAAAAAAAATAAAATCATTATTCAACACTGATATTTGATGTTGGTGTTGATATTTTCATGTAACTACCTATTTTATCTTTAAAATCTCACTCCCTAGTAGTAATAGCCAATTTGGGGCCATCATTAGATTTGTATGCAAATTTAGGATTGTGTTTTCGTGTATCATTTTACATTTGTTTACATAAATGTAATTTCCTCTGCTATTTTCGTACTTAGTCACTCAATCTTCTGAGGCTCTTCTGCGGCTGATTTTCAGCCCTCATGATGCTGTATAACCACATCAGCAGCACACCATGTCTCTTTCTGAGTCACACCTTTTTGCGTTCATTTTGGATATGATGAACACTTTGAATCTGACCACAGGTCCAAGAGATGCTCCATGTAGTAGGGCATTTACTCCTGTGTCTGCTGTGGTTTTGAACAATTGGAAAGACACAAGGGCTTTTTCTGATAGCTCTTGTCAATGTATTTTTTTTTAAATCTTGTCAAATGTCTTTCTAGAATCTGTACAGACTGTTACCTTTTTCTCCCTTACCCGTAGGCTATGATAGATCCGTGAGGCAATGTAGTAGCTTTCCTAAAGTATACGAAATCCTATCTTTATTCTGTATTGCTGGTGTCGGTTATTTGCAGGAAAGAGATATTGCCTCTGCTTAGTATATGTAGAGATATATTGAATGATATGAATGGAAATGGACATCTGAAACTATGCAGAAAAAATATTTCTGGAATACATAATTTGTTTGCTTTGTTTGCACTGCTTTAATAATCTTCTGACAGAACTGCAACAATGTATATATTGCACATCTGCCATTCAGTTAAGAAATATTGCTGATGCAAGTTATATTTTCTCATCAAGAAATTCCTGAGTAGTTATGCAGAAGCAACTACCCACTGGTAAAAAGATATTAATACCTTTTCCTATTCCATTGCAATGAAGATGTGCAAAATATAAAGCAATGCTACAGAATATCTGTCTTGACCAAATAAGAAAGTAAAGGACTCTCATGGCTGAAAAATAATTGGAAAAAAAAATACTGACAGGTTCATTGTATTTTAACTGTTCTAGTCACTAAATCTTCAGACTTCATTATGTCTGAAACTGAAGAAAATGAAATGGCAGACATTACAGAGCTCAGGTGTGGACAACATGTCAGCCGCCTGTGGGTTCCAACAAGCAAGCACTTACTCTACAGAAAAAATAGGTTTACTTGACCTCAGGCCTGGCTGTTGACCTACAGAGCCATTTAGCTCGAGTGGCTAAATGTCATTAACATTAATAGAAATTACTACTTATAGAGAACTAGCATGTTCACACCCTCCCATATCCTCGCACAGCACTTGAGATGGTTAGCCATGAATATAAGTTGTTTCCTCTGAGAGGGAAGGATGCTGGAGAATGTACTAAGTTGCTTTGAGTCCTTTCTGCAGGTTTGCAGTGATGGACAGTTGCTAGATACTGTTGGACTGCTCACATGTGGAGTTGAAGAGAAATCTCTCTTGGATCTTTTTTAACATCAAGCTAAACTGATCAGGTGGCATAAACTCAAGTACTAGAAAAAGGTAGAGGGTACGCTGTTCTGTCTGTTACTTACTCCGTACAACCATGCTGCTGTTTCTATCTTATTGGCTCCGTACTTGGACAAAGTTAGTCCAAGGATGAAAAACAGCTGTGTGAAACAGGACCCATGCAAGAATCATGATGTGAGGAAAGCCTTTCTGAGGAGTGCAAAATGCAGTCTACTTTGGATTTAGCTGATCCACATCTGTAATTGATCAACTGAATCTATAATTTAGAAGTCCTTTTGCATTCCTTGATTGTGCTAAGTTTGGACATAGCATTACCCATGAGTAATGCTTTCTGTGAGCTTTGATTGGCTAGAAGACCCCATCCCATGCTGGCAGACAATGACATGTTACTGAGTTATTCATGCTTCACTTGCTTCCTGGCTGGACTACAAGAGTCTGATGTATTTGGTCACCAGGCTTTTCAGCACTTAGAACAATTCACCTAGAATAAAAAGCCCTCAGCCATGCTGTTTATTTTGAGTGTATCAGCAGACCTGTCCTCAGCTGTCTACAATCTCTTCCCACAAAAAAGTCAAGAGCAAGATTTGGTCCTTCTCATCACAGTGGGGTTTTCTACAATGGCCAAAAAGCGTCTAGATCTTAGTGTTGACAACTGCACTCATCTCTCTCCCTGCAGACCATTCCCTTAGCTCCCTGTCTCCACCTCAGTAGGGGTAAACGCTGTCAAAAATTGTCTGTCCAGGAGACAGAATGTTCTTGGAGGCCACTCTGAGATTGTGAAATGAATATCCTGGGATATAAGGACAGTCACAAACCTAACCTTCCATTCAAAGTCTGAGACACATTTATCTGACCTTCTCTAGCAAAACACTGAGGCAACATATATGTTTATAATCAAACCAACTCTACCAAAAGACGACACTTCACTGCCCAAGCATCTTCCCTTGGGAAGAAGATTAGAGAACAAACAACATGCAACAAGCAAGAGGCCATGACACTTCATGTATTTTGGAATGGTTCTCCAGTGCCATGCTAGTCAGTGAGGTACAAAGAACTCTTGCAGAGCTGAGTAGAAAGTTGCTCAGCCTGGTTCTCATGCTGCAAGCTGGTCCTGATGCAACCTTTGATACCTGCTTCTTTGAACAAAATGTAAATGGGGCTGAAAGATTAAGCACACCTTTCAAACATATTTGGTTCTGCCATTTGAACATTTGCAATGCTGGTGTGACTTGCAAACTGTAAATACTCAAAATCTTTCTCTTGTTGAATTTTTTATGATTGAGGCCCAAACCCTGCAAAAACACCCCTAGTTCTCTGTGGTCAGCCCCAAACTCCTTACCCACTGAGTTCCAGCCTCAACTCCCTCTACCAGATGCCATTTTTTTTGCCACAGATGCCACAGATTCTTATCCATTACAAGAGCTCTTAGGCAGACTTAACAAACACATGAACACACAAACGAAAAAAGTGATTGTCATACTGATAGGAAAGTACAAAAATGAATACTAATAAAGCAATAAAACTAAATGAAGATAGTGCTCATATTTTTATCTTCTGCCTTTTACAAGAATTCATCTTCATCTTCTACCTCTTAAGAATATTAGTTAAAAATATTTAACACTTAAATTGTAAGGCATTTTAGTGATAAATAGAGGTGTGTACACTTAAATATACTTAAATATGTGCAGTGGAACCAGCATCTTGGAAACCCTGTGATGGAGGTTCCTGTCAAAGTTTCATGAAGGACCTGTGAGAGTAAATGGATTTCCATGTCTGATTTTCCATCATATATAAATCAGTATGAACTCTATCTCTGTACAGGGACACTTTTTTTACTGATCATGGGTTATTTTGACCATTGCAGACAATGCCATGCAAACACAAGTTATAATTAATACTTACCACATTTTCTCTAAAAACCCATAATTTTGTAGCACTCTTCTCCAAAAAACATTTACAGTTTAACTGATAGCTTCACAGCTTAATTTGCATTTACTTAACTCATATGGAGATCCACTGAATACTAAAGGCCAGGCTGGAGATTACACTTCTGGTACCTTAGATAATAAAGAAGGTATCAAGTTTAGCTACTGTTAATTGAAGCTTTTTTTTTTTTTTTTAGACTCTAATTATTAAATTCCAGAGTCAACACAGAATCTTTCCTGGCACTTTTCTTATTCTTTGCAAGTTCTTACCCTTTTGCAGCAGATCTCAGGATGAAGCCTGCAGTTGCCTGATGTGCTAGGAGCTGCTATCCCATACTGATGCAATCCACTGCGTTTGCATGCCATCTTGGCTTTCCAGCTTCTTCAGGTGTGGGACTGAGTTTGGGATGGTGGAGCTGAGAGGTATGTTAGCAGAAGGCAGGTACAACTGATCAGATGCCTACTGCCTTTCCCAGAGGCAAGATCTTGCTTTTGCAAGGAGCATTTTCTCCAGGCATCCTCTGCTACAGTTTTCAGAGATCAATAAAAGACTGAGACACTGGAATTCCATTTCAGAAGTTGGTTGGGATACTGGTTCTCTTTTCTGGGGTGAAATGTGAATTGCATTGGCATTGTCTTCAGTTACTTTTGTGCATCTAGAATACTTGTGACAGGAACTAACATTCTCTGTATTTAAATGTGAAATTGGTGTGCATGTTATTTGGCCCTGTGCATAACTGTGCATATCTCTGCACAATGATGTCGAATTTGCAGCTGAATGCCATAGAGTCAGGAATTCTTTTTGTGATTTCTTTCTATCACACTCTGATTTAAGAAATCACAAGTAATTAGAAAAACAAAAAAAAAAATTAGAATACTCTTTACAAAACCCCATAAATATAAGTAAAAAGGGGAAACTTCAAGGCAATAGTTTACTTTTGAAGATGTGTTGTTTTAATTTGTTTTATACTTAAATCAGTTGAGAAACCTAGTTTCTAGACAGGAAAGAAATTATGCCTGCTCCATAATAGCATATTTGATTCTTTATTTTATTATATGCTGGTTTCCATTCAAATATTTTAATGGCCTATTATTTGAAGGCAGGTATCTAACACCCTCCACAGCCCCATATATCATCAAACTGAAGGCAAGAAATTACAAACAGGAGAAATTCTCAACTATTTACTGACAAATAGAATACACATTTTAGAGAGTTTACACAGAGATTAGTTAAAAATAACCTTGTGTGAAAGTACTTCTTTGACTGTTTTACATGCAATGTGTAAATATATACTAAAATAACTTTCTTTCACCATTTTATAAGGCAGAGTTAGATTTAGCGTGAGACTCAATGAATGTCAGTTACGTGCTTTTTAAAAAATAATGAATAGAACTGTATTCATGAAAGAACAAAGAGCAATTTTCACAGCATCATTTTGTTTAACAGAAATTAAGAAAAACATAATGAAAAATCCTCAGTATTATACAAAAATATTACTTTAACAAAGACTAAACCTAAATAACCCTTTAATTCTGCTAATGACTAAAGAAGTTTAAATTACTAGTGCTGATGTTTTAAAGATACCTAGTTTCAGTCCTTCCTTTTCTAAACAATGATGTTATCTAGGTGATTGAAAATCCCAAATTAATTAAAAATTAGTATTATTTTTTTCCGTGGTGAAAAACTGAGATGGCAAATACAGACTATCTGTTTGTTCATAAAACTGCAGAAGTCACCTTCTCCTTCCTCCTACTCAGTAATTCAATCTAAAATCAAAATAGTTAAGTTCTACTTCACAGTATTTCTTTATGTCTCAGTTTCGTTTTCATTTTATGTTTGCAATGTTGTGCGGGAGGCAACAAAAGTAGGTGAATCCACATGACCAAGAACACAGGGTAGATGCAATCACAGAAATTGCTAAATCACTGGCATTTAAGATCTTCAGAGCCATTTGCTTTCAGTTTTTTCTCTTTCATTGAGTGAGTCTTCGACAAACTGAGTAATTTCGTTCAATGAAAGATTGCAAGGTAAGTGAAAGAGTTTAGCATTGCTTTTGAAGGTGCTAAACTGAGGAGGCGTTTTCAGTTAGCCCTATAAATATTGTATGTTCCCCTCAATAATGGTATCTAAAAACTCTTTAATTGTATCTAAAACCCCCTGTTAAATTAACAATATCTGTATTAATATATAGTTATTGCAATATTCTACTTAGATATTACTATAATACTATCATCTTTAGTAATACATTTTATGATCTTGCATTTATGTTTCCAACACCATTTGTCATGATCTGTCTGACCTTCTCAGGTTGCAGATGAAAAAGGAGCCTCACTTCAATCGAGCCTTGTCGTGGAGAGAACAGTCAGTAACGGAGGCTTCAGAAACTGGGAATTGTTGATTCCTCCCTCAGAGGGCATTTTGCCAGAGAATTCTGCTTGAGACTCATGGAAATTCTTGGACTAAATATATGCATGCATGAGACTGGAAAAATATATACAAAGCATGTGTTTCTATAGGAATCCTATTCACCTAAAGCATAACAAGATTTGAAAACACTTTTTATTTGTGACAGATTGAAAATGACTGTGAGCTTGACAGTCTATCTTATTGCACATTTTTAACCACGTTTATAGTAATCGATATTTGCTAATTGATATTTGTCAGAGAGAAGAAAGAGACCATGAAGAGGAAAGACACATTCTTAAGTGCTTAAGTAAGAGTGTGCTTGCCTTTTTCCACTTGAACTTCAAGCATGATCTTTCTGACGGCGTACTCTCCATCTAAAGTAGAAAATGAAAAGGTGCACCTGATACAATAAGAAACGGGTATTTTTAAAAAGTGTAAAGTTTCACATTCGAGTTTCCTTATTTTAAAGCAAATTATTTCAGTATCGATTCTCCGGTCTCACAGAGTTCCCTCTCAATAAAATCTGTAAGAACAGCTGCAGGCATTGTGAGATTTTAACAATGAATAAATAACACTTCTTCCAGAGCCTGGTGAAATTTATAGGGCTTTTTCCCACAGTAACTGTCTTGTTCAAACATTTGCTAACTCGTGCTATGTACAAATATTCAGGGTTCTACTTCTGTAATTGCATGCCTAATCTGGGCCAGCTGAAGGCAACTCTCCGTGTTCAGTTTCCTGCAGCGATACGGGCATTTTTCCGGGAAGGCAGACTTAATTCGCATGCTTACATACACAAAGAGGGCTCAAAATCTCAGCAGTACTTCAGACTATCTACCTGCCTCCAGTTTCCTTTTCTTTGATCTTTTCACTGGCTGCATGGGGAATCCATGCCTGCAATTACAATTGACACTTCTCTGCAAATTCATTACATACGACGTATTAAAAGCTGAAGCTCATGGCTGATGAGCAGTACTGCTGGGACAGCCTCGTGACACCTGAACCATAACGACATTACCTGGGATATCATCTGTCTGCCTAACTAAAGAGGATGCCAGAAATACTGGGAAAGTCCTTTTCCTTTCTTGTGCTACGTTACGCAGCAGGAGTTATAACATGCTGTGAAATACTTGTGCCTTCCAATGGAAATTGCAGTAAAAGCATGAAGAATTGCAATGTCATTTGGTGGGGTGTTCAAACTGAACCTAAACGTGATTGGGAGAAAGCATTTATTCTTCAAGACTGAAGCATATAGGCAGCGTACAAAGATTTTATTACAAACGTATGCAGCCACACAGTGAGCTACACATTAGTTCCAGGCTATCCACACGGTCACTCCAGTTTGGATACACCAGTAAAGCACATCCACGTGCTGTGCAGGCTTTGCAGAGCCAGCAAGTGACAGAGTTAGTGGATCACTGTGTCTGTCTCACGATCTGATCCCTTCAGGCAGGTGCACAAAAGGCCCTATGGTTTTTACACTGCATGTCTGCACAAGGACGGGGTTTTTTTTCCATTTGTTTCTGAGGATATTTGCAGAGCAGCTGTTCTCCACAGGGAGCTTCATCTGCTTCATGAGAAAGAAGAACTAAGCCTTCCTGAGGGCTAGACTTGGACCACAGTGACATCACTATTTTTTGACACTACTGCACATCCGGGATGTCCTCATGTCTACAGCAGTTGAAAACTTCCATTCAGGACATCTCAGCTATGTTATGCCAAAGGAAACCTGCATTGGAGTGAGAACATTAGGAACTCTGTCCTGCAGTAGACCCTAAATACATGACTTTTCAGTGTAAATTATACTGGTGATTTATTGGCCTCTTTATCATGCCCTGGAGGACACTATTTCTGCTACATGCTCATAACTGTATCTTCATCACTCTTAGCACAGCCGATACACAGGGAGCTGTGTCTCTCCATCCCCAGTTCTTCTGCATTTTTCTGTGTTCATCCTTCTCTTCCCCCTATAAACACTGGGCAACCTCATTGGCTCCTAGGATTTCATGTTACCAAGGGCTTCCAAATTTGGCTCTGTCCCATGTCTGATCTTCTGGATCCAGCAGTCTTCTGGGCATCTTTTAAAATATTTTGCTGCACTTTTATAACAATTTGCTCTCTCAATTTCACTCTTGTGCCCAGTCTTTTCTTACTGCCAGGCTTTCAATTAATTAAGGTATTATTGAGGCTGTTGTAAAAAAACTTAAAGAAGGAACACAAGAAGAGTCCCAGGCATATGAATGATTCCAGGATGCTTTAGAAGGTATAAATGATTTTTCTGATACACAGGACAGTTCTCTAAAAAAACAAACAAAAAATACTTTCAGCTCAAACCCGTGAGGATTTCACTGAAACGTTGAAATATTCATGAAGAGGTGTTGCTTTCAATATGCAGATGTTGTTACTCAGTAGAGGGTGCTCCCTTGTGCGCAATGCTGATATGGCACAGTACGTACAGCCAGGCAAGATCTTAGAAGTGATCAGTGGATCTAGGACCTTACAGTTTTATAACAGTGTAATGTGAATTTGTTTCCTTTAAATTGTTTTCTTGCCGTACGTCTCTATTATGCTATGGAAAGCTGAACTCCTCGTTTCAGAGCTTGCTAAGGTAGGGGATAGAAGAAGAGAGTGAAAAAAGGACTGACCCCTTAGTCTCTTCCAGTGACAAAGTCTCTTCCAGCATAAAAACGCGTGCCTCGGTCTGAACGGGAAATAGAAACCACTGGCAACTGGGGGAGAAAAAAAAAAAAAAAGAAAAAGAAAAAAAAAAGAAGATGGAAAAAGAAGACTAAAGAATAAGCGCGGCTTTTGCCTGTTAACTTTTATCTCCAGGATCTGAGGAGCAGTGACGAGGCTGTGACATTTCCTCTTGCCACGCAGGACGGGGCTGGCGCCTCCTCGCTGGGGCTTTCCCCTCCGGGGCTCCCCCGGCCCGGCCCCGCTC
>NW_010306516.1:7227-13438 GCF_000700745.2 Antrostomus carolinensis | reverse complement strand
TGGGTCCCTTCCACCTCACAACATTCTATGAACTTGGGCTGCATTCTGAGATCAGCATCATATGGAAGAGAGAAGAATACAAGGTAAAAAATCAGCAGTTGATCTAGACTGAAACTGTCTTCTGCTCCTGCAGACTATTCCTGGCTCAGAAAGGAAGAAAAGAGAAGTGTCCCAACCTTGGAGATGACTCAGTGGAAAGGGGAGCAGAATGCCAAACTGGCACCCTGGTCCCAGCTACCAGGAAGTTCAGATGTTTATGATGGCAGTGCTTGCACAAGCCTCTTCATGCCTCTGCAAGTGGCTGCTGGAAACAGAACTACCTTTTAGTCTCAGTCATTCTGCATCAGAACAAACTAAGATGTATTCCAGGAAGTACTTCCTAAAGCGGAAAACTTTTAAATAGGAAATCACTTTTCAGTATGCCACTTGAAAATGTGGAATTCCTGCTCAGCCCATGATGTCCTCAGCAAAAAATGGAGACTGAAAGCAAAAATAGAATGAAACAGTCAAAATGACCTCAATACAGAAGAACAGAGAAAAATAAAAAAAGCAGGGCTTAGCCACGTGCTCAAACTTAGTACATAGAAATACAAGTACATGTAAGTAATTCGATTGACTTCAACTGGCACCGCTACCGTACTATGCGCCCGTTGGGAACTTGACCTCTGCTGGCTCTGTGCAGCCTCCTTATAATCAAAAGAGTCACATCATCAAGTGGCTTATGAAGGACAGAAGAGAATTAAATGCGATCAGATCTAGCAGAGGAAAGCATAGTATTAATCTGCAGTAGTAACAGAAATATTTCTTAATTATAAAATTCCTTAAATAATTGCTTCTTTTCTTTCCAGAATAACAACAGCCTGGCATTAGAAGGGTTTACATGGAATGACTATAGGAAGAAGTAAACATGCGTTTTGTTGCTTTGGTTCTTCCATTATCACTGCAGACATCTACATCTGTTTTGATTTGTATTTTAAGACTGCAAGGGGCAGAAAGCAAGTGATTTATTCCAACATGCTACGCCAGCCAAACCCCCAGTATACAGCGGAGCAACTGGGAGTAGTTGGGCTGAGAACTAATTGGTTGCTAAAAACAATAAAAGATGGGGAGTACATCTAACATGCTGACTGTATAAAATTAGACTGAAATGACATTATTAAAGAAAGCTTTCAAGTGTCAAAAATGAAAGAAGGTCATATATTCTCCACTGAGGAAATCTACATCTCAGAGGGGACGTCCGCTTTCATTATTCTGCGTATTTTAACTGCTTTATCTTTTACAACAACTTTGTAGCCAGACAGAAAAGAAAAAAAAAAAAAAAAAGCTAAGAGATGTGGTTGAGGCTTGAAAGAATGAGCACAGAGAGTAGATAAAAGATGTAAGAATTGGAAAGACAAGTCAAAATTTTAAAATTATATATAGTGCAAAGCTAGTACAAAATAAGCGTTGGTGAAAACCTCAGCTATCTTGAATGAAAATGTTATGCGTCTTACTATTTTTGTTTTAGGAGCTCTCATGCATCATCACAATCAGTAGAATTATACCACTATAAATATATGTTCTGTTTATACATTACAAGAAATAACTGAATTAATTTTTCAAAGAAATGAAAATTTTTCAAATATATCAAATTTTCAACTCATTGCTTTTCCATCTTTCTTCTTTGGTTGTTTTGTTTGGTTTGGCTTCTTTCCCCCTCCAAATGATGCCATCTATTCACAGCTATCCTCATCATTTCTGGTTGATTCTGTTGTTTTAAATGCATCGATTCCTATGGACCTTTTGTAGATTAGAGGCAAATATCTTCTCAAGGCACATTTCAGTTACAAAAGTACATCTGCTAGTTAACGTTCATGAGATAGTGCTTGTGGTACATGCAGAATCATAGCACAGAATTAAGGTATCACAAACTCACTGTGGCTGGGGAGGGCCCACAGGCGGTCAGTCTCTCCTCCAAGTTTTTGGAGGGATTCTCCAAGTTGGGTGCTGAAAATCTCCGGGAACAGAGAATCTGCAATCCTCTCTGGGGAACCTGTTCCAAGCTCTGCTGGATTTGCTGAAATTTATCACCATCCTTCTTGCATTTTCATCTAGAGTCAAGTTTTAAAAAAATAGTTTAAAGAAATTCAGTTTAATTAACTGACGTATCACAATACATAAAACTGTATGAGTGTATCATCATTACGCTGTATCTTTCTTGACTAAAATTCATTTTGGCTGTTGCCTTGGACTTCACCCTGGAACACAAGGCTTTTGGCCAAAGAACTGTATCTTTTTCCAACATGAAAAAAAAGGGGTGGGATAGGGTCTTTTCAACTTTGTTGAAGCAATGGCATAGTTGTTTTCCGGGTTATTTTTCTTTCTAATTTTACTTTACTCTTTTGTCTTCTCTTCCTTTTTATTTGCTTCTCCTGACCTTTCATGTTGTTTATTGCTCACCTTTCCATTAGTAGTACACTTTATTTTTACCCCCTTTAAATAAAACACATGCTCCTGCTCCTTTTCTTATAATGCTTCCAGCACTGTGAATGCTTGTGTGCATTTTCCTGATCTTTTTCTTCCATCTTAATGCAATATACCCCGTGTTCACTTCACTGCTTTCCTCTCAACTCAATGGTTCTAAATTATTTGTTAGGTATGAGGGAAGAATAGTAATGTAATATAATTGCTTTACCTTTGTTCACCCAGGTACCATAACAGTTTGTCTGTACTGTTTTTAGCTGAATTACGTTATATCACTTGGCAAAAATCAGTTCATAATTTGCAAGCAGAGTTTTTATAGGAGAGACAAAGTAATACTCAGTCTGAATGCTGGTAATTCAGATGTCCTCCTCATCAATTATATTTTATTGCTTGACGTTACTAAATGGCATGTTACTGCATCATTAACATTAGAGCATACGATATACTAGGGAAGTAGGATATTTACATCACAATTCCATCACAAAACGTTTTAATTCTGACTTTCATTTTTTATAGTACTCATCACTTTTAGCTGTAATACTTGTTTTACCTCATTACAATATTTTTTGTTGCTGGTATATTAATGGCTTTTCCTAAGTGCCCAAATCAGTGCTAATCTTTTTAGTATTAAGCCATAATCCACAAGTATTTCCTGTAGGAAATAGGTTTGGTTTTGTTTCCTCATCCTCAACTTGGTCAAGAACTGTGTTATGAGCCCTATTCTGCTCATATTGAACTTTGGTCCAAGAAAAACTCTTTTTGTTTTGACTGAGAGCGAATTATTTACCATGGATACAGAACGTCATTTACTACAGTGAATTCAAAGCCTAGGTGCCAAAAGTCTTCGACAAAGCATGGACTATAGAACGTTTCACTCCTGCTATGAGCTGTGTAGGACCGTAACGATGGTCACAGCCCATTCTCCTCTGAGGATCTCCGTGATCTGGTAGCCTCATCACCATGGCTCTACACAATGCTGTCTTCCTCCCACCAGCTCGTTTTCTGGCTCTACAGTAACATAGTAAGTGTTTGCACTGTGTAACCTCTTCCATGGGTTATCTCCAACCTTGACAAAGGTCCCGATATCCTTTTAATTGTAAATCCACCAGTACTTATGTGCAAGAAGTAGTACCGTTAAGGCTGGTGTGTGTATATATATATATATATATATATAAAAGTCTCCAAATCATCCATTCTGGGAAAAACGCAGACATTCTGCCACTCATGTGTAGCAGTCTAGGGGATAAATGGCTGGTTAACCAGGGAAACACTACTTAATTTACAGCTACTCATGTAGGTGGTTACAGCTATGTACTACATTCTGCCTTTTATTATAGGTTGGAAAATGAATTTAATCTTTTTTTCCTACAGCAATCCCTTCCTGGAAGGCCTTTCAAGAAGAGTTCTGTAGTGTGCTCATTAGAATTTCATCTCTTATATTTTAATAAGTATCCTACAGGGTTATTAAGGTGTTAGAGTTATCTCTAAAGAAAAAGAATGACATTATTAGTTAGCAAATTAAGAAAATTTGTCTCTCAAATACATTCTGTTTGAATAGAAGCAAAACAGTTTTATAACAAATTGTACCCTCTTACTAAAAACCTGTTTATTTTCAGAAGCAGAAAACATTTTTTCAAAAACCACAGAGAAAGAATGTTTCAAAACAAGTAAATGCATTTCAAATTATAATTTATCAGGATGAAGGTTTAGTCCCTCCAACACAATCACAAACTGTGTTGCGTAGTCGTTATAAATGAGGACATTAGCACTCAATAAATTGTCTTAAATACTTTTTTCTTTTAAACTAGCACCCAGACTGCATCGATGCCACCTCTATTTAGAGGTAGCGTGGAGAGGCAGCAGTCCCACACATTCACTGCTAAGGGACCCTTCAGAGCCGAAGTGTTAAGTGCCACCCTGGGAAGTGGCTTTCAGGAGGCTCAAGGCAGGCTGTGGTGGTACCTGGGGTGACCCAGAGCAATTCTGTGTGGGCCAGCAGGAGCTGAGAACCTGGTTTAATTGTCCCCTGGGTGCCATGCTAATGAGGTTGGCCAAGCTTGGCAAAAAGAAGCATATCCCATCACATACCTGAGCAAAATCAGGAAGCGAGGGTCAGTCGCTGTGTGCATCCCGATTTTCCTGGCTGTGGGCATCCTTCAGCAAACAGCATGGCTGATATTTGATTGTAAGAATGACTCGTAGAGCCTGCCAGGGCTGGAAGATTACAAAGCAATGACAGTAATTGTACTTACAATGTGGGAGAAGTTGGTGGAGGACTGTCTCCCGTGAGAGGGACCTCATGCTGGTGCAGGGGAAGGAGTCCTCCCCCTGAGGAGGAAGAAGTGGCAGCAACAACGTGTGATGAACTGATCTCAAGCCCCCGTCCCCTGTCCCCCTGTGCCGCTGGGGGGAGGAGGTGGAAAATCGGGAAAGGAATTAAGCCCGGGAGGAAGGGAGGGGTGAGGGAGGTGTTTTAAGATTTGGTTTTATGCACATGGAAGCAAGATAACCACCAAAAAAGCCATTTCTGATTAAGTTTTACTGGTGAACCGACCATTTAATTTCGAAAAGAAAAATGAAAGCTAACATACTCATGAGGAGGAGCTGGTGACCTTAACCTGAACATCTCAAGTACACTATTTTTTTTGTCTTAGTGGCACACATCAACCATCGGATATGTAAAACTGAGTCTTTACATTTTCCTTCAAACTTGCAATAACTAAATTTGTACCACAAATATTGATTAATAATATATATAATATAATATATATAATCAATATAAAATATAATAATTTTGGTGCCCAAAGTGGGTCTTGAGAAATTTGAGATAAGGCTAGTAACTGAGAGAGGAGAGGTAACGGGCAAAACATGGACTGAACATGGATAGAGAGTGATGAGTGGGACAATTGTGGGCGATTTCTGTTTCTAATTGTGGTGAAGAGACAAGGGGTGGATTGTGTGTGTAAATTGTCCACTTTTGTCTGGTGTTGTGATGATGTTATTTTGATTTAGGTGTGGGGAATTCTTTTTTTTTTCTTGTTGTGAGTGAAGCTTGTGAAGATCATGTGATGAACGTGGATTTTAATGATGATTCTTAAATATGTGATTCACAGAGGCGAGGGGTGGAATGTATTGGGTTTGCGTGGCAAGGTTTTGGTTCTCTCCTTTATGCTGCTTCCCTCCTTTAAAAAAAAATAACAGCAAAAAGATGACAACAGTTTTCTTCAAATGATCCAGGATAATTTGAGGTTATGCAATTATATTAATCCATTCTAGGCTATAATACAGGACCTCCTCAAAAGTCCAAGAAAAATGCTAAGCCATCCAAATACTGTACTTCCGTGGCATCACATGTATTTGTAGCTTTTATTTTTAGCTTTTAATACTTTTACATTAAAATGCAACCACAAGAACCTGAGAACACGCTACCTGTAGTGTTTCTCTGCTAACATAGGCAATCTGCTGCTCTGAAAGTGGTCCAGTCACTGAAATGGAAGGGGAAAAAAAATAATAATTCTCAAAATCAGGTAAGATACTGCCCATTCCAAACCCACATCTCAGTTACTTCCATTCACACTGATAGGATCTTACACTAAAAGTCTCCAAGTAAATGTGCTTAGACATTCCCCCAGATTAAGCATCCCAAAGACCACCAAACATTTTTTAAACTCTAAAATGTCTAGTCCCACTGGAATGGAAACTACTAACTCCCTCCATATATAAATCTCAAAGTATTTAGGAGGAAAAA
>NW_010306516.1:4093-7182 GCF_000700745.2 Antrostomus carolinensis | reverse complement strand
CCTTCTATAGAGGGGTGGACTTCCAACCCAGTGACTCAGAGCTGCAGTAAACTCAGTCTCCTTTGAGCCCTAGGAAGTTCCTTCTGCCCTGTGTGAGTTGCTCTCTCCTTCTGTCCTCCCTGCAGCCATGCAACCTGCTCTCTGCAGCTTCTCAACCCTTTTCTGCATCAGCTACCAGCACTGCTGCTCCTGGGCCTGCCACAGCATGCACCTTCCCAAACTTTTGCTCTAAGCAGGCTCAGCAGCTTCCTAAGGGAAGAAGTCATCTTCCTCTCCCTCCAGGGTCCCACTTCACTCAATTCTCTTAAAGGAAAACAATCAAATTCTCAACAAATACGTAAACCAAAAACTGAATAGTAAGTAAAGAATGGCCTATGACTTGTCCCCAGTCACTGGAGTTTGATTCTGAAATTAAAAGGGTTTTAAGACCAGGAAATGCAGTCCTCACTGCAAGCTGCTCTGGTTTTGCAGAGAAAACAAATTAAGAAAGTTGGATGGGGTTTCTCAAAGGAAACTGAGGAAGTAAGGAGTTAAAAATTAATCAACATTTAAGCACCTAACTGCTTAGTTACTACAAAACCCACAACCATAATAAAATTAGTATGCAATATATATCTTCAAAACAGGTCTAGAGCCATCTTCCCTCTTCTGAAAGCTCCAAACCCACAGAAAACTAAAAATATTAGCAACCATAGTACATATTTCTAGGCTTGTATGTTTATTTTGAGAAATTTAATTCTAATTAACTTAAATTACTTAAGATTAGAGTCCTATAATTCAATTGGAATAAGACTCTTTGGAAGGTAATTAAGATCAGAAAAGAACTTTCTACTCTAACTACTGGCAGAGAAGCCAAAAAAATCAGTTGCAACAGGAAACTGCTCCTGTATACGACATCTGTTCAGGCATTTATGTGGCATGAGCTCATTTCCTACTCCACAGGTGTTCCACATAACAAAGCCTATCAGACACCATGCTTTTATCAAGACTAGCAAAGACATAAAGGATCTATAAGGCCACACTCAAATGACTATGCCACGAGCATGGTGTGAACTTGTGAATTGGTGCCTTGTTTTTAATTGCACCCAAGTGAAAAGTAAAAAGGTACACAAGCTGTTTATACACAAGAGAAGGATGTGAAGAGTCTAACATGGAAAATCTTCACAATTTAGAACATGGACGGATTTCCTCTCTGAAAAACATCACCTGAGAACCGCTGAGAGCCATTACTCACTTAGAACATACTCCTTTCCTAAGCAAGTCTTAATTCCAGGGCAATAAAATCCCTGAAAATTGACTTTTTTCTCTTGAAAATTAGCAATCAATTGACTGATCCTCTCTTTATGCAATAGATTCACTCACACTCCTTGTTTCTTGGACCACTCATTGCACCTAAGCCTAAAGCAAACATAGAGGTCACCTTTGCTTTTCACATGTCATGCATTCAGCATTAAAGAGAAAAAAAAAGGGACCCTTGTGGCACTACTGCTATATAAACATTCAAAAGAACACTGTTTTCAAAGGACAAGAGCATCCATGCTAATCAATCCATTTATCTAGGTACCTGTAGGCAGTCATATAGATTATACTAAAGCAAAGTTCAAAAGCTCAGAAACAGAATGGTTATGAAGTAAGATAGCACATCAGGATATATTTTTTTTTTATTTCCATAATACAATATTGTATAATTTTACAGCCTTTAAAAAGTAGTGATGGGTATATGAGCTACTGAAGGAAGGAAATAACTTCTGCTGCTCAAAAAAACCCCACTATAGCTAATTTTGGTTTGTTTTTTTTTTTTAAAAAAAAGTGCAACCTCAACCAATTATGTAAATACATAAGCTCAAATTGACCTTCAATGGATTATTATGGATGCTAAATTTAGGATTCCTTTTCTCTGATTCCAAAAACATTGTAATCATCTCCATTTTTGAAAACAAGCTTTACTTAGATTTTAAGGAATTACAGTCTTGACGTACCATGATAAATATCCTGTAGAGAGCCACCTCCACAAAACTCCATGCAAATCCACAGTTTGTCTCGTCTGAAAAGTGAACAAAACCATTCATTAGTTGTCAGATTTGAAAACAGCACCTATAAAAGATAAGTCAGAGGACTCAAACATTATAAAGCACAACATAACGAGCTCTGTATTATGAAAAGTACAAGTCAAATAATGACTACGATTTAATCTTTATGTGATACTTCACTGTCAAAATACTAACTAATGAAATACCTAAAATATTCCAGGTTTTACTGGAGTAATAGAAACAGTATTAGTGAAAGATGCACACTGGCTTTTAAGATCCTGAAAATGATGAAATGAAAATTTTTCTGAAATATATTTTTACTGAGAGTAGAGAGAAAGCAGACGTGGGTTCTTATTTTCTTCCTCATTTTCACTTCTCCACTTTTTCAAAGCAGAGGAATTAACACAAACAAACCAAAAAGAAACAAACTGAAACCCAAAAGCCCTAAGGATACCTCTCAATTCAATTTCTTTCACAACAAATGGAGTGACAATCTAGTGCTTTAGTTAAAGCTAAGCAGAGTGGAGCCCAGGCTGTGGGCAAGTGCCTTCTCAGAGTAAGTCTCCCTCAAAAATGCCTGGGGATGTTTTTGGTGGCAGAGATCAGAGGGAAGTTCTTTAGATTCCTCTTACTAGGGAAATCAATTCGGTTTGACTTGCTATACCTCCATGAAAGTGCTTTCCTAAAATAGACAATGGGATGAAGGATTCAAAGGGATCTTCTGTTACAGACACTAAATTCCATTTTCATTTAATAATTTTTACTGGTAAGACACGTGTACCTGTGGCTGCAGAAAGGCATTTTGGAGAGCAGAAAATCTGGGACTTGCCATCGAAATATGCAGGAAAGAAAAATCACATACAACCACTTTAGGGCACATCGGGAGACAGGATAACCGAAGGAAAGACTGATGATTGTCCTGCAGCTTGCCTGTGACTCCTGGCCTTGGGTTTGTTGCATTCATAAGGCTCTGTTAGAATAGCTGAGACACTCCTGTGGGCAATGCCAACATTCCTGGAAGTGTCTTGCAAGGCAGTGGTGCAAGTGCTGATCTTATCC
>NW_010306516.1:3308-3880 GCF_000700745.2 Antrostomus carolinensis | reverse complement strand
CGTTCCCACCCCCCCTGCCACCAGCAGGCACCCCTTCCACTAGACCAGGTTGCTCAAAGCCTCATCCAACCTGGCCTTCAACACTTCCAGGTCAGCAACAGCTTCTCTGAGCAACCTGGGCCAGTGTCTCACCAAACTGCAAGTATTTCTCACCAGCAGGTAACAGTTAGAATAGCTGCTGTTCCAAGGAAGAAATATCTTTCTTGGATGTCCTCCCCTTTTATGTCCATAATCCACCTGGTCCTCAAAGCTACGCCCTGGCTGCTTCCACTAGCGGTGGGAAAGGTATTGTTCAGGCATTGCAGAGGTTTTAAGCGACAGAAGTCCCTGGCTGTTAACTCCATACATTTCTAGGGGTTAACTAAAGAACTGCTTGAAATGATACGAAGGCTTTCTCCTGAAATAACTGATTAAAGTCCAACAGAGAAGCAATGTGACTCCTTGTAAAAGAAAGCAGAATTAGCAATGGCAGCTGGGGAAGGAACATGAGTGAGAAAGAAGCACCGAAGAGACAGATATCTTCAGGTCCCTTGTTTAGTCCCCACAATGACGCAGGACTCAGACAGGAACAC
>NW_010306516.1:0-3290 GCF_000700745.2 Antrostomus carolinensis | reverse complement strand
TCTTTCCCACATGGCTGCATTCTGTTTGATGCCAACAGCAGCAGCAGTGTGGAAATGGGAAAAAGCCCAGAGAACCCCAGCAGCCTTGGGACAGCAGCAGAGCACTTGCAAAGTAAGAGACATGAAGCAGCCAAGCGCTGTAAATTCACATCTTTGCTTACTGGGCATTAACTTAGAGCGTAGAAAAGCCCTGCAGAAAAGGAAAAAACCATAAGAGGATCAAACGAGGAGATTGCACTTCTAATTCACCATCTAGCATTTTATTACTGTGCCTGAGTGCTTTGAGACAGGTGAAGATCCATGTAATCAGCAATAACAATGTACACAGTGTGTCTGTGTCGGCAGAGCATATGGGAAGCACAGCAAACAAAACAGACAGGATCAACATTACCAGTTAGTGTCTGCAACTCAACATCTAGGCTCACAGCAAGGCAAAAATCTCACTGTCTGAAAAATCCATAGGTGAACAGAAGAAAAGTATAGAGAACAATATGCTGGTAAGTGCCAAGTATAGGATGATGATATTTTTCTTATTGTTCTTAGCATTGAAATATACTAGGAATACAAAAGGTCAGAAAATGAGAGGCCTCAAAGACAGTCATTCGACTGCCCAGACAAAAGAGAAGCACTATACCAAAGAAAGGGGATGGGACCAAGGAGGAGCACAAGAGAGTGCAAAAAATATATACCATATTTACCAAAATTTAATTCTAGGTCTATGAAGCTACATTTTGATACCCTGAGACAAGAGGAAAACTTATTTTTTTAAAAAGAAAAAGCATCACCAGACTGAATACAGCATCAGGAGAAGAGGCACCATTTCAATGTAAAAATTTTAAAGAAACTTGAGTGCAACAGTAATATTTGTTCACAGTCTGTTTTCACACGAAATCTTAAAAGTTAAAAGAAGCAACTTTTTATTAGTTATACTAAGCAATGTGTTCACACTATGACTAGTTAAAAGAAGCAGCTAGTAAGATAACTGGATATATTGCTCAGTGCTTCTAAGTGCAAATAATCTCACCTCCAGAAACAAACACAAACAGAACCATTCCATTCTGGTCAGAAGTCCATCTGTTAGAGAAACAGCTCAGGGTAACTCCAACAGCACTGCAGAGCCCCAGCTCTCCCCTCTGCCATTCCTCACTTCTTTCTACTAAATTTGTCCTCCAAAAAGGTTTAAAGCAATGACTTTCAGGTTTGTGGAGCATGCCAGACAATGTCATACATCAAAAAAATGTCAAAATAAGTAACTTCCCTCCCAGTACTACAGACAGGTACAAATAAAGTAATCGTGTGTGGTGGAGGACATCTTAACTTACAAAAAGGTGCTCTCTTCCTTCCCAAAGGCAGGCTTTGAGGCTGAGAGGAAGATTAAGGAGGTGTGAAAGGAGAGTGGAGCACTGTGTGGTCTCAGCCACACAACTTTCAGAATAGGCAACATCCATTTAAGAAGCTTAATCTTCCAAATACTGCCTTTAGGAGACCACAAGATCCTTTGCTAACTTTACCACCTGACAATCTGTAAGCTGCTGTCAAACAGACTAGTAACTTCACAAATTCTCAAAAACATTTTAACATGACTTCGAGGTATGTAGCAGTATTAGAAATTGACTGTTCAAGCACAAGAAAAAGCCTGCCAGTATGGAAGTAACACACAATTCAGTTTAACTTTCAAATTAACCTTAAACATTGAAAACCGAAGTACAGACACTCCTAGTTTGGAATATCAAGTCCCTGAACATACACGTACTCTATCTGTATGCACACCCACCCAAACGTGCATAATGCAGCTCACAGACCAGCTCAGCATTAAAAAGAAAGCATTCAGGCTGCCAAGACAAGCACCCTTCAAGATATGAGATGCCAGAACAGCATGGCTTGTGGATTTTATCTTCAGACTTTGATCCCTTTCTGCACATGTACACACAATAACACAAGCAATACACAACATGCTCCTGGCCCCCCTCATCTGCAGCATGCAGATGGTGTTCATCTAATGGGCTAGTCAATGCCTCGCTTTCCTCTCTCTTCTCATGCTTCCAGTGTATTTCCACTTCATTTTATTCCAAAAATACATTTGCTCTTGGAAAACTTCCTTCATGTTCCACACTCAACTGTGTCTGTGAAGTACTAATAAGACCAGCTTTTCCACTACAGACAATAAAGCAAACATAATTCTAACCACAGATTCTATTGACTTGAACTGCATGTGTCAGCATGCAGTACTTGCACTCATCAGACAAAAGTGATAAAAGAAAACAAGATATTCATACTGTGAAAGAATAAAACAGGGTTGCAGTGAGTGTCTAGGGCTATTGAGGACACTGAATACAAGAGGTAGGGAGAAGAAACTCCTCAGGAGAGCATTGGTCAGTTGAACCTCTGCATGAGACCTCTCCTTCTCTAGCATTTATTGTCAAGACTTCCTCCTCTCTTCCCCAACACTGCCTCCATGTTCCAGCACACTCATCTTCTCCAGTTTCAGTTTGCTCCATCTAGGCAGATCTTTAGCATCAAGGTCACCAAGAGCATCACTAAGTGTTCCACACTTGTCATTTCAAGATCCTGTCCCAGCTCACCCCAGAGCAAAACAAGGAACACTCAACAACAGCCAGGCAAACCAGTGAGCATGTGTTAGCTCCTCTGGAGCGCTGCAAACATGCACCAAACCAGACACTGCTGGCTAGAAAAGAAACAGCAACTGGGATTTCCCAAGCTCTGGCTGATCTAGGAGGAAAGTAAAAGAAATGTAGTATTTCAGAAGATAACTTGGACAAATATGAAACAATTTTTAAAAGGAAAAGATGCACTCCAAATACAAGAACCAAATTCTATCATGTACTCCTGCTTCAAAAATGGTAAATTTTTGTTGAAAGGCTTTCATGTACCAGGATTTTTCATGTGAAAATACCACCTATATCTTCCCACCCCCAATCCAAAAGCACTGGGCCTAGAGAGCCAAAAAGCTTTGGGCTGCAGCAGATAGCCATTATGGGAAATTTCAGCTGGAATTACTGAAGTCTGGTACACATATGAGTAACTCAACTTGGCACCTAGATGATCTTTAAGGTCCCTTCCAACCCAAACCATTCTATGATTCTATGAACAGGGTCTAGCAACCTTCACAACACGCAGAGCTGTCATCTCCCTCCTATACTGTCCCCACGCAGACATAAGATATGTGAATACCCAAAAGGAACAAGAAGCCTCAGCCGTAAAGAGCATCACGACTTTTCAGAGCCTTTTAAAAGCTTTTTATTAATATTATATTAATTTATTAATATAAT
>NW_010306515.1:0-240 GCF_000700745.2 Antrostomus carolinensis | reverse complement strand
TGTGGGGCACCCACTGGTGTGCACCCATGGGTGCTGGAGGTGCTGGGGATGTCCCCCTGCACGGTTTGGTGCCACCCCAATGGCTTTTAGCCCACACCAGCTGCCACCAGGCTCCTGCCCTCGTCCCCACTGGGGACACGTGTCTGGTGACAAGGCGGGGGTCGCTCCCTGTGTTGCACCAGCACCTCACCCAAACCACCACCATCTGACCAACCCCTCACAGCGGGGACCACCTGCACC
>NW_010306514.1:4492-6353 GCF_000700745.2 Antrostomus carolinensis | reverse complement strand
AAGCTGGACAGGTGATGGTGCTAAAAATTACTGTGTCTTGTTGCCTTTGAAAAGAAGTTGGTGGCCTCTGGGGCCACCAAAGTGTTTGTCTCCCAGTTTTTGGACTTCAGCACTCTCCTTCCCTGTAATTTCCCTGCCAAGCTGTCCTTGTGCCATCCTGGCCCACCTCACGTGCCTCTGCAGACCCAGTGAGCCCCCAAAACATTCCCCTGAGCTTCAGCTGCAGGAGGGGACATGGTGGCCCCTTGCCACTGTGCCCAGCCTTGAGCCTCCCACTCTCCCCACAGCATGACAGCCTTGGTGCATCTGAAGAGTGGGTGGCAGGTCCCCAAAATCTCCACTGGCCAAGTGTCTGGCTGCAAACCTTGGGGTGCAGATGAGCCCCTGCCAACAGCCGGCCCAGGGAGCGTGTGTGTCCATGCAGTGTGGGTGCTGGGACATCTGGCCATGGTGGGGTTATGGCATCTTCTAGGCAGGGATGTCCCTGTCACCACTACCCTGGTGTTGGTTGCCATGGTGTGGGAGCTCTGTGGGACACTGAGGGACAGCATGCTCTCACCTTCATGTGTGGGAAGGCGTCTGCTCTGCCTCCAGCAGCCCACGCCAGGCTCAGCACACGGGAGGTGACCTTTCTGAGAGACATTTCCCATCCAGGCATGAAACGTGTCCCCAGGAAGCCAGGCCATGTCACCCAGCTCCGTGGGGCAGGAGGTGGGAGATGGACATCTCATCTCCAAACCCATCTCGGGTGTCACAGCAGGAAACGCTGTTCATGTCCCTGGCAGAGCAGAGCAGAGCAGCTTGTTTACGGAGGTGAAGGCAGACGCTTGACCTGGCCGGATCAGGAAGCGCAGTGTAAACACAAAGCATCACATCTGAGTCGCTTCTTCTCCCCTTCAGGCAGCGTCTGCAGGGCTCTGCTGGCAGAGGCACCCCAAAAGCTTGCTGGTTGCTTTGGGGATGTAGCCAGGATGGTGGCACATGCTTTACTGGCCACTGTGGCAAGGATCAGTTCCCCAAGGGCTCCCGTCTGCGTGCGGGGATGTTGCGGGGTCAGGATGGACCATCTCAGCAGTTCCTCTGCAAAACCTCGTTGCGGGGGTCCTGTGTGGTACCCCTGGATGCTGGGGGCCAGATGTCGCTTGTGTCCGCCCTCAGCAAGGGACCAGTGCAGGGTGACAGGGCACAGATTGTGGGACCCTTCCTCCTGGGTCTTGAGCACCCTCCAGACCTGTTCTCCATCCCCGCTGCAGCCCCCAGCCCGCTGGGTGCGGGGATAGGACCCTCCCTTCGGCAGGAGAAGGGTTAACAGATCTACCACGAGTAGGCTGCTGTGACAAGGACCAGAGGAAGTGCTGCAGGAACTGCTGCTCGCTGTCAGGCTCAAAAGGAAGCTGTGCAAGAAGAGGAAACCCGGGGCTCGGTCCTTTTGGGGTTGTGTGTGCAGCTCCCTTCCCTGCAACGGGCTCTGCCCTGCGTGCCGGGGTTCCGCCGCCCCGGACACGGTGCAGGCACGGGGGGAGCTGTAAAACACCCGCCTGTGCTCCAGGGTTGGACTTGGCCCTGGGTGTGCCGGGAAGCTCCTGGTCCTGGTGGCCACTTGAGGCCAGGTGTCAGTGTCACCTGGAGCGGGTCTGGCTGACGCAGGGGGTCCCGGGCAGTGCTCGGCCACAGAGCGACGGTGGGAAACACTGCAAGGTGGGATTATGGTTTTGGAGCCATAATGAAGTTCTTCATCCACACAGGAAGCACACTGCTGGAGGGGTTTATCTGCCACGGCCTGACCTGGTGGTGCTTTGTAGCCCAAGAGCCTTTGTCCCATCCCAAATTCCCTGCCATTGGTTTATCACAAAGTCCTCTG
>NW_010306514.1:2319-4113 GCF_000700745.2 Antrostomus carolinensis | reverse complement strand
GGAGCCCCTTCAGGTACTGGGAGGCCACTATAAGATCTCCCCAGAGCCTTCTCTTCTCCAGGCTGAACAGCAGAGCTGCTCCAGCCCTTTGTTCCTGGCAAAGCTGGCCCCGGAGCCCCCAGCCCCAGCAAGGGGCTGCACTTTGGTGCAGGGTGCGTGAACAGCCAGGTTGTCCCAGCTCTCCCAGAGGTCGGGGCCCTGTGAAGTGCCTCCAGCACGACTCGGTTGGTGTCGGCAGCCTCCGGGCAGTGCCAGGTCCATCGGCGTGGGAGCTCCATGGGGGCTGAGGGTCTCCAGCGATGCTGTGCCGATGTCCATTTCCTCTCCAGCTGTGACCCGGCCGTGGCGTCAGGCTCCTCTGAAACAGAGACATCTCTTGACGTGGGTTTTCTCTCTCCATCCCAGGCCTGGATCGGGGGTATCCGGGCTGGCTCCGTCACGTCCTGCGGGAACCACGTGAAGGCCAGCTGCCGCTGGATGAGGCGGCGGGTGAGGCACGAGGGAAGGGGTGCTGAGCAACGCTGGGGGGTGGGATGGATTTACCCCTCTGGTCCCTGTGGGGCTCGGTGCTGGGTCAGCCTCACAGATCCCAGGAAGCACGAGGATGAGTGGAGGATGGTTTCCTCGAGTTCCCCCAAAGGTGCTGATGGTCCCACACCTCTTGGCTTGCACTGCAAAGCTGGGTGGCCACGCCGTGTCCCAGGCTGAGGGGTTCCTGGGAGCATCATATGAGTGATGGGCAAGCTGGTGACCTTGCTCCTGTGTCCTCTCCTGCAGGTGTGCTGGGCATCGTGCCGCTGGAGTGTGAGGATGGAGGCAAGAGGAGCGTGTCTCAGCTCTGCTGCCACTCAGGTGAGCTGGGTGTCTGCTGACCCCGGTCCATGCTTCTGCCACGCTCTGCACCATGGCACCAAGGACTCGGGTGCCACCTCCCACCTCTGCAGGAGGCATTTGGCCCAGCGTGGGCTGCATGGAGGGGCTCAGGTGCTGAGTCCCAGCCCAAGATGCTGTGTTGGGCTGTTTCCCAGGCAAGGGGGAGCTGCTGGAGTTCCCAGGGACCATCACCCACGGGCAGGGTGATCCTGAGAGGTCTCACCTGGGTGCGAGGCACAAGCTGACTGTAGCCACGCTGCCCATGCAGGGCTCTGCCAGGCTGGACCCTTGCCTAGGAGCTAAAAAGATCCACGTCCTTTCATCTCTCGAGCTGCAGCGAGGTCTGGACACGTAGCTCTTGCTCATGCTCTTGCTCTAGCACACCCTTCCCATGTTACTCTTTGCACGCCCTGAAGTTCCCAGTACACCCAGTGCCGGGTTGGGGACGGCATCGCCACGGGTGTACCCAGCTCCAGTGACAGGAGGAACAGGACAGACTGGTGGCCACGTGGCCCTGAGCAGCTCTGGTGTGGGCAGAGCAAGTGCTGCAGGAGAAGAGGCGCTGGCAGCAGTGCCACAGACAGAGCAGCACGTGCTGTGGGGATGGAGAGCTCTGCCTCCTGCCTGGGCACGGGGACGGCGTGTTGGGGAGCCCGGGGTACCCCTCTCCTGGTGCTGGAGCAGCAGAACCAGCCTGGGGGCACTGACCTCTCATTTCCCCCAAAAAATTGCACCAGAATCACAAGGTGGGAACTGGTCCCAGCGCCGCCTTCCTGCCTGCAGTGCCTTGGCATCGGTGCCGTACGGCGCAGCGTGCCCAGCCGGTTCTGCATCCGCCACAGCGCGGGGCTGGGCACAGGGAGCTGCACCGTGATCACAAGTGGGCCAGCGAGCTCTGCTGCTCCTGGGGAGCACTGGAGG
>NW_010306514.1:1589-1898 GCF_000700745.2 Antrostomus carolinensis | reverse complement strand
TGGAGGGGTGCCCAGGGAGTGCTGGAGGGGTGACTGGGTGCCCAGGGAGTGCTGGAGGTGTCCATGGGTGCCCAGGGAGCACTGGAGGGGTGCACAAGAAGTGCTGGAGAGGTGCACAAGGAGCAGGAGCAATGTTAACAGCTTCATAACGAGCTTTAGCATGAGCCCTTTGATGCCAGCCATGCCAGAACAACACCTCCAAAGCAGGGAAAGGATTTTTCTCCCCTCCCGGGGCCAGCGCAGCAGCGTGAGCCGCTGGCTTTTCCTGCCCCCGGGGCCTGTCTCTCCTCAGCCTCCTGGAAGCGGAAA
>NW_010306514.1:1123-1535 GCF_000700745.2 Antrostomus carolinensis | reverse complement strand
CCAGCCTTTCTCCTCGGAGCCGTGAGGAGCATCCGTGCCGCCGGCGTGCCGAGCCGGGGCGTTACAAAGGGAGCCTTGTTACCAGCATGGCCCCAGCTGGCCACGGGCTCTCCAGCATCCCAGCTGGCACAGACACCCTTGGTGTCACAGCTTCTCTTGTGCCTGCTGGGGATGTCTGGCCTGAAATCAGAGCCAAATCTGGGTGGTGGTGGGTTAGGTGCAATCGTGTGGTGCTGCCCTTCAGGTGCAATTGTGTGGTGCTGCCCTTCAGTACTCCCGACCCTGGCAAAGGGGTGCGGACCCTGATGGACAGTGTGGAGAGGCTCAGGCTCTCCCAGCAAAGCTGAGCTGCTCCAAAACACCTCGGTGGGGCTGGATCAGACCCCGGCTGCCCGCCACTGCCTGGACATGT
>NW_010306514.1:567-1101 GCF_000700745.2 Antrostomus carolinensis | reverse complement strand
GTCTGCAGGGAGGAGGACAAACCTCTGCTCTTCTCCTTCCAGATGTGGTGACAGACTTTGACTTCTCGCCCTTTGATCAGCTCCTGCTGGCTACGGGCTCTGCTGATGGGACGGTGAGTGCTCAGTGCCAGGGGTCCCAAGGGTGGACCCTGTGTCCCCCAGCGTGTCTCTGAGGTCACCTGTAGAGCCCAGAGGGGATGGAGCCGGAGTGTTGGGAATAAGGGGAGCCTGGGGAGGAGGGTGCCAGCCTTGGGGAGTGGCATGGGACCTCCCCGGGTTGTGGGGGACAGGGCAGATGGTGTCACCCAGTGATCAGCCCTCTCCCACCTGGGATGCCCGCAGCTCTGATCCCACCAAGCTGGGCTGAGGGGTCACCTGGTGTCCTCAGGGACCACAGCCTGGAAAAGCAGCCAGCCCAGGTTGAGCACTGCTGGCACCCGGCTGGGTCCAGCTCACCTGCCCGGGGACTGACCCACCTCTCCCTGGGGCTGCAGGTGAAGGTTTGGCGCCTGCCCGAGCACGGCCAGGACATGC
>NW_010306514.1:0-326 GCF_000700745.2 Antrostomus carolinensis | reverse complement strand
GCGCGTGTGCATGGGCTCCCCTCTGCCCCATGCAGTGGTGTAGAAGGTTCCTGTGCTGCCCAGGGTGTCTGTGGCAGCTTTGCTGGTGATCTCCTGGGGTGACAGGTCCCTCTCCCTGCATGTCCCGGTGCGTGGGTGCCGTGGGCTGTTGCTGACCAGCCTTGCCCTGACCTTGGCTAACCCCTGGGATGAGGAGGCTGGGCAGCAGCACAGGGGTGTGGATGTCCTGGAGCTTCCCCAGGGCTCCTGCCCTTCGGGTCGAGCTGCCAGCAGCATGGGGACACTCCTTGCATGGTCCCAGTGCGTCCTGTCCCCTGCTCTGGCTG
>NW_010306513.1:1728-1949 GCF_000700745.2 Antrostomus carolinensis | reverse complement strand
TGCATCGGAGCCTCTCTGCCTCCCTTACGTAACGGCTCTGCTGCCTGGCACCGCGTCGCCTCCACGTCCTGCACAACTTCAGCTCAACGGGGGACCGAGCCCCGCTCCTCGGGACCGGCTCTGCCCTTTGTTATTGGCAGCTGAGGAGCCTTTGCTTGGATCTCAGGCCAGGGGAGCTCTGTGCCACCACCCATCTCAGCTGGCAGGGGCCTGGCCGCCGG
>NW_010306513.1:0-1117 GCF_000700745.2 Antrostomus carolinensis | reverse complement strand
GCCGCGGAGGAGCGGGGGGGGGTTGTGCCAGCCTCGGGGAACCCCCCTGGGACCAGCTGTGTCCCGGGAGCCAAGGCCTGGGCTGGAGAAGCGGGTGTGTCTGGAGAGATGCCAGCTGGTGGGGATGGAGGAAAGTTCTTGTAAAATTCCCAGGAGGCTGTGACGTGCCACGTGGATTGCAGGTCCCGGGATGGGGCACACAGACAATGTGCTGCAAGGAAGGAGGATGGAGGGAGGTTGGCTGTGTGGATGTCCCTCCCCGGGGTGTAAAACCACCCAAAGCCTGTGTCCCCAGCCCTGCACAAGGTCCACAGCTGCAGGGTCAGATCCCAGCCAAAGCTCCACCAGCTGAAGCTCATCACCATCGTGATCAATAGGGAAATGCACGTTCATGAAGAGGCTGCAGGACCTTGGCAGGGAGGGCTGGGAAGGCTTTGGATGGCTTCCCTGGCTAATAAACCCATCCTGCTCCTCAAGTCAAAGCTCTTGCAGATGAGCTCCCACGGCTTCTCCCTCCTCCATACCCGTGTCATCCTTATTTCCCTCCTCCCAGGTGGAGGGGGCTCTGCCAGCACTGCTCCTTGCATCTGGGTGCAGCAATAGCACCAAGGAACCTGGGCAGATCCTGTGTCCTTCACTCCACTTTTGGTGCTCCAGGGTGGGCTGTGACCCCCTACACGTGCTCAGCCTGAGCATCTGCTCGGTGTGGAGACCTGACCCACGGACACTCGTGTTGAGCTGCTGTAAATGCTCACATCACTCGTTTCAAGGCTTTCCCTGGGTGCCGTGGGCTGGGGTAGCTCTTGGCGTGTTCCCAGCCTGGTTTGTGTTTCCCCCCGTTTCTCACCCGCAGCCCTGGCTGCCCCTCTGCCCCCGCTGCTCCCAGGTGCCCAGGGATGGAGCGTGGGGTGAGGAAATGTTGCTCATGTTTCTGAGGAGTTGGAGCATCTTCTCTTTTTGCCGAGCTGCTTTCCAAAGAGCTGTGATGGGTGAGGCAGGACAGAGCTGCCAGGAGGTCAGTGAAGAAGGGACAGACAGACAGCAGACTTGTCCCCTGCCCGAGAAGGGAGGACACTGAATGCTGCATCCAGTGTTGGGCCCCTGACTCCAAGAAGGA
>NW_010306512.1:0-525 GCF_000700745.2 Antrostomus carolinensis | reverse complement strand
TTCCTCCAGAAAACCTCATTTTTTCCCTAAAAAACCCTCAAGAAACCTCATTTTTTTCTCTAAAAACCCTCAAAAAACCCTAATTTTTCCCAAAAAAACCTCATTTTACCCCCCAAAACCTCATTTTTTTCTCCAAAAACCCCAATTTCCCCCCCAAAACCCCATTTTTCCTCCAGAAAACCTTTTTTCCCTGAAGAACCCTCAAGAACTCTCATTTTTTCTCTCTAAAAACCCTCAAAAAACCTTAATTTTTCCCAAAAAACCCCTAATTTTACCCCCAAAACCCCCATTTTTCTCCAAAAAAAACCATTTTACCCCCAAAACCCCATTTTTCCTCTAGAAAACCTCCTTTTTTCCCCAAAAAACCCTCAAAAAGCCCCTAATTTTTCCCCAAAAACCTCATTTTACCCCTAAAAACCCTCAAGAAATCTTTTTTCTCTAAAAACCCTCAAAAAAAACCTAATTTTTCCCAAAAGAACCTCATTTTACCCCCCAAAAACCCTCAAGAAACCTCATTTTTTCTCA
>NW_010306511.1:637-869 GCF_000700745.2 Antrostomus carolinensis | reverse complement strand
CGTCGTTGCAGCAGAGCTCGAAGACCAGGGCCTTGACGTGGCGCCCGACCTTCTTCTTGGAGACACGGGCCACGATCTCCGTCATCCTGAGGGGACAAGGGACAGGGTCACCCATGGAGAGGGGGAGGGGACACAAACCTCTGCTGAGCACCTGTGGTGGCACCAAACGTGGTGAATGTCACCCTACAGGGACGTGGCCATGGGGTGGCATCATGGAGACCACTCGTGGTGG
>NW_010306511.1:0-284 GCF_000700745.2 Antrostomus carolinensis | reverse complement strand
GGGGACGTGGCCATCGTGGTGACCACCTGTGGTGGCATCAACCATGGAGAATGTCACCCTATGGGGACGTGGCCATCGTGGTGACCACTCATGGTGGCATCAAACATGGTGAATGTCACCCTATGGGGACGTGGCCATCGTGGTGACCACCTGTGGTGGCTTCTAACATGGAGGTTGTCACCCTACAAGGATGTGGGCATCGTGGTGACCATCCGTGGTGGCACCAAAGATGGAGATTGTCACCCTAAAGGGATGTGGTGATGACTCATGGTGGCTTCAAACAT
>NW_010306510.1:0-758 GCF_000700745.2 Antrostomus carolinensis | reverse complement strand
AGAGTTTACCTTCTAACTATGCCTTTTTCTGCTGTCTGCCTCCATGGTGGTCTCTCAAAATTTTAGCCACAGGGCTGGAAGACACAGCCAGTTAAGCACAAGATGGGATATGTACCTTTCAGAAATGAAGGAGCTGGGATTCTCTAAAGCAGCGTTGGCTCAGATGCATGATGAGCAACCAGAGCATTCCTGTTCTTCTAGAGGCAGTGCTGTATGGCCTTGCTTACCTGAAAAGAGAGCATCACCCAGAAAGGATTTTATTTATTTAAAGGTTTTAAAGTATGCTGTAGAAACATAACAAAAATACCAGAAACAATCTATTCATAGAATCACATAATGGTTAGTGTTGGAAGGGACCTCAAAGATCATCTAGCTCCAATCCCCTGCCATCAGCAGGGACACCTTCCACTAGACCAGGTTGCTCAAAGCATCATCCAGCCTGGCCTTGAACACTTCCAGGGAGAGGGCATCCACAGCAAGCTGGGCAACCTGTTCCAGTGTCTGACCACCCTCACAGTGAAGAATTTCTTCCTAATATCTCATCTAAATCTACCTGATAGATTAACCCCTAAGATAAACAAAACGAAACAACTTGAGAAGACAAAGTATGAATGCTTTTAGCCCTGGCTCTCCAGGTCTTCTTACTCAGACATAAGGTGCATTGGGTTTTGTTTGTTTGTTTTTCTTGTTTTGTTTTATGAAGGCATTTTTTTGGTTTGGTTTTTTTTTGTTTTTTTTTTTTTTTTTTTTTTTTGGGT
>NW_010306509.1:0-8500 GCF_000700745.2 Antrostomus carolinensis | reverse complement strand
CTGGAAGGGGTGAGACCCTGATATTTGATACTTGTGGATCCAGGTTGTACACTAACCACAGGAGATTTTTAAAAAACGAGATGCAGCCACTTGCACGTGTGGAATATGAACAGAACTTCCCCTTAGGGAAGCTGCAGGAGAATCCCCATTCTTCAGATAATTGTTTCTTTTGAAAAATCCCTTTTTGGCTAAGGTTTGGCTATTAGTATGATTAAAGGGCCTCCTTAAGCCAGAAGCTACAATTGAAATACATTGTCATTTTACCAAGGAGAACTTTTCATTTGTAGTCCAGTCTGTAAGCCAGGCTTTCTTCTGTACCTGTACCTGTGGTGTAACAGAGCACTAGGGGCTTTGGGGAATGCAGTCCCAGCGCTCGCAGAAGCCGTCCTATTCCTCTCTCAAGTGACACCTTCAAAATCGACTTTTTGTGAGAGTTGTTTTAGGCAGGCTGCATAAAATCTTTCTGACAGTTTTATGACTCTACTGTTAACTTCTGATGTATAAAGCAAGATGACCCTGTTGTGATAAGGGTAATCTAGACACCAGAGAGTAAAATTTACTAAATTTAAATGTGCAAAAAGCCATGAATCTCCTGCTGTTCTTGCATTACTCTAGAAGAGCAGGAATACGTGTGAAGCTAAAGAAAAGCTCCCGATGCCGAGCTCAGATCATTATTTGTTGCTGAGTAATGTCCAGTAATCTAACCTATGTCCTTGCAGAAAGGAATTCCAAACTCAACAGTTTCAAACTATACTGTAATACTGATGCATGAAGAAAAGTGAAATACAGTATCAAGGACTTGGGCTTTCTCTGGAGTAAAACTGCTAATTTGAGAAAAGGAGTAACAGAGAACCTTCAAGAATAAAAGGCATTGCTTCAGCAAGGAGAAGAAAATACTGGGAAATCTGTAATGAAATGCGTAATTGTTTCAGCAGCTCAGATTGCTTCCTTCCAAGGTGAAAACTTAAATATCACTGTCAAAAGCCAAAAGTGCTCTGTTACACACCAGTGCAAATCCAGAGTGCCTCCAGTGACTATGCAGGTGCTTTTCATCCATCCTTCCTGCTGGTTACTCCAGGGCTTGCAGCCAAAGCAACCTTTCACCAGGTCTCACAGAGTTGCCCAGTTGCATATCCCCAAACCAAGGAAAACACTGGAGAATCAGCATCCAAAGATGATGGGAGGGTCCCTTGACATTGGGACAGCTTTAAAAAGGTGAAGATGTGCAAACAGTTTATTCTCCAGTAAAAGAAATTGCTGACACACTTAAAATGAGAGTAATCCACCTGCTGTAATTCACCTGTAAAGCACCAGAACATGAGCTGGTTGCCATCATGGAGAAGCAGAAGCAAAGCCACAGCAGAGCCCTGCAAGGGGAGAGGAGGTGACAGAGCTCTCAAAGGAACCCAGAGAACCTCACGCAAGGGAGGGAGTTGCTGGGGGACACTGAGGAGGATGGAAGAAATGTAGAACCTGAGAAGGACAGAGAAAAGAGGACATGAGAAAAAAAAAAAAAATTGGTGAGGAAAAAGGAAGGGAGGCAAGGATTAAAAGAGGAAAGGATTTATACAGAAATTGCGCAAGGAACTAGAGACAAGTAAAAGCACAATTTTATGAAAAGGAGGGAGAGACTTGCCAGTTGAGCTCTGGCTAGAAAAGACACCTCCTGAGTGTTTGAATAGTCTTTGATGTCAACGAAACATTTTCATGCTTGAAAGTTTAACATATGTTTGTGTGCTTCCCTGTGTCTGGGCCTAAAAGAGAGCTAGTCTAGGCCTGAAGGAAATTAAAGGAAAAAAAAGTCATCATACATACTTTTTCTTCTTGCCAAAGAGACCAAATATTAAGAAATTAAATACTCAGATTGTTAAGTTTGGAAATAGGAAAAAAATTAAACACTCAGAAGCCTGAGATAAAACACACAGAAATGAATGGAAAAAGTACAAAAGATGCAACAGGTTTTGGTTCACTTTAAAGAAATGTAGATTTTGATAATTTCCCTGTCTCAGCTGCCAAAACATCTAATTTCAGATTATAAGTGTAAAGTGATTATTTATGAACTAATTAAGTAATGTGATTAACACGGTTCTTAAGCAGAGGTGCTGTTTTACACACAGGGATAGAGCTGCACATTTTGCTGTACGTCCCTTGGTAAGTGTGTTTGAGGAGACAGCTGATAAGCAGCTCCTGTTTCAGGCTGTGGAAGTGGCTTCACTCCTGTGGTGGATGAAACAATTCCTTCTTGATGCATTAACTTTGAAGAGTACCTGGAGGCAAGAAGAAACTCAAAAAAGCAAAATACTGTTGCAGGAGAGTAGAGTGATATTGAAGCATTCCAAGACTTCATTTGTAGTTGTCCTTAAATTTTAATAACATACTAGGTATTCCTTAGTGTCTCAATTAAAAATAAAAAAATTTTCTTCTGCTTTCCTGGTTCTTTTCCCCGCATGATCTTCAGTTCAGAACAGAAGAGACTGACAGGTTTTGCTGTCTGTGGCTGTACCTGTGTTGGTTTTGAAGACAATTTCTGGGGACAGTACGTGGACATTACACCTTCAGCTTTGCCTTCATATATTTGCATGCTGCTCTTGAAAATGACTAGCTCATTTCCAGTCTTCTACCAAGTGGGATTCAATTATATAGAAATTATTCTCAATCGTTGCTTATATGCTTGCTCTGCTCATAAGGCTCCATAGCACAATAACTGTTCAGTTTCCACAGCTAGGGAACTTTTGCCTGATAAATAAGGAGTAGCTCTTATTTGTATGATTCTTTCCAAACCTGGAAAGCATTCTAAGAATGGTAAGCATTATTATTTTAGAATGAGTCAATGTAATTAAACTTGCAGTGGAATGCACAGCAGTCCATTTTTACTATTACATTTTCTCTATATATTTAAATGATCATTCAGTTATACTTACATTACTTGCTTTATTTACATTTAGATTCAAAAAAAAAAAAAAAGGTATTCTTGGACTTCCGAAGTGAATTATATTAATACTAAGTAGTGGGAAGGACGGGGACTTGTCAGCCCTGTCTTTTCTTCCTTTTGTTAGACCTCAACAATGAGGTGTAGATAGCAAAAAATACCAAACTGATTTCAGGCCATGGTAACACTTCTGCAAAATGGACAAGTTTGATGATGGGCCCTTCCATCTGCTCCTTTGACTGGAGATGAGATTTTTGATCATGATCTATCTGTCTATCTACATATAATTCCCCTCCATTGTAGAAGCCTATCAGTAGCTCTGCAGAAAGGCTTTTCTTATACATGGAAGAGATAACCTCTCTGTTGCCTGTCCAAAGACAGACGGTACGGAATCAGTGGCTGAAAATCCTTATGGAAGCGACAGCAGGACCACTGCCCCCAAAGTACATTGGCTGTTATGATACCTGTCTTGGCAACGTATGTGTGACAGCCTACACTTGCATCAAGGTCTGGAGAGTGTATCTGAGATCTCCCATATAAGATAGTCATAGAAAATCCATTCAGATAGACTCTGGAGTTTTTCCAATGCCAACTTAAAAGACTGGTTGAGGAGGACGTATTCCTTCAATCTCTCTTGACAGTCTTTTAACACTGAAAAGAAAATCTTTGCTGATTTTGGGTTTAGCAACAACATTAAAATCAGGAAAGAAAGAAGGACATCCATATGCCTCCACTGTCTCCTTCCATGCATGCTGGTCACGTCGGCCACAGGTCAGAAAGGTGTGTGTTAAACAGTGCAGTGGAATGGCAGCAGAGGTTCAGGCAGGCTCTGCAGCTGCCCTTCCCCCACAGCCCTGGCTGGCTGTTCTCTCCCCTCCCTTGCACCTTCACTGTACAGCCAGTGTGTCTTCATGAAACTCATTCAGACAAAAAATAACCTTGAAAAAAATGCAAATAATTTTGACCATAAAAATGACAGATACACGTTAAAACGCTATACAAGAGGAACATGACTGCATTATACTGTGGTTTTGTTTCAATCAACTTGTGATTTAAAATGGCACTTCCTCTGAGAATATGTGGTGTCCATTGCCAGTCTCAGTACGGCAGCCTATCAAACCACTGCAGTGTTTCAACAAGTTTTATCACAGCCCTTGTAGTTTGAGGTTTTTTTTAAAGATGGACAGAGGCAAGCCAGGCGCTGTCTGCTGTGCAGCTCTCACTGCCCTTCCAGTGTGATTATACAACATTCCCTTTTCATGGCTTTCAAGATCCATCTTGGACTTTTATAAGATTTAAACTTCAGCTTTTATTTAAACTTTTTTTTTTTTTTAAAGGGCTGAAAAATAGCTTCAAACATTTATGAGACTACCTTCTTTGCAGTAAATTTGGCATAAATGATGCAAAGAGCTTTTAATCTTTGTGGAAATGAGCTTGGTGACATCAAAGGCTGAAGAGGAATATTATTCTAGTCCTGAGGAACTTTTTCAGGTCATGACTATAGTGACATTCATTAGTTCCTTGCCCTCTCTAGAAGTCAGTTATAGTTCTGCAAGAGGATAAAAATTACATTCTATTTCTTTTTTCTTCTTCGTAGATCATAAATTTGATTAAATTGTCTGCACTTGGCCACACAGATTTTTCTTAAAAATTGAAAGATACTTCTGTTATTATGAATTCATTTAGCCCATTTATCAAAATACTTCATTGATTTCTTCCCACTAATTCACATGTAAAATAAACAGCATCTTTGAAGATATCTGACAAAGTCTCTTCTTGTGGTACTTCACTGGACAAGACCGTGGATACCTGGCAGCAGCAGGGAGAACATGCCTCAGCTGGCGAAGCAGCACGGTTGCAGTAAGGCCACCTTACTGCAGGTAAGGTGGCCCAGGTATGGCATCATAGTAATTTCTCAGTTATGATTTTCTTGTCACAACTATGAGAAGACAAACTGTTTCCTCACTGTTCTACCACTGATGAAATACCTGTCCAGCTGTTTTAGAGAAATCCATTGCAGGGAATAAGAAGAGATTGCTATGGTTAATCTATACATTTCTAATTGTGACACTTTTAAGAGTTTAAAATTAGCTGTTTAATCTTCCTGTGTTGCAGCTGTTTTTAAAGGCCCAGTTGTCAGTAAACTTACATTTGACATCTGAATTTTTCAGGTTTGTGTACCCTTATAAACACCGGACTGTGTTCAGCTGAGGATGGTTAATGTTTCCAGTTTTAGTCAGGATTACTCAATTACTCTACTTACAGCAGCCAGTCAAGAAAACTGATTTGTCTGGAGCCCTATTTTTTACCAGAAGCCCGTCTCGTGTGTATCTGCCAGGTACTGTATAGGCACAGCAGTTGTGTTTGTGTCCCCAGGGGCAGCGGCAGTGCCTGGGTGGCTGGTTCTCACCTCTGCAAGGGAAAACTCCAGCAGGGCCAGAACCATGCTGTTATCAGTCTTTTCCTCAAACTTTAACCAGCACACCCAGCCAGCAGAAACTGCTACTGTGCCATCAGTTAATCGATGCATGATCAAATTAACAAACCACCTGCAGCTAAAACATGAAAAAATACTGTGCACTCTAAAATTCTTCATTTCTGTATCATGCTTTTGACTTAATAAATGGAGTGTTTTAAAAGGAGAATTAACTTTTCTTGCATGTGTTTCAGGAGTAACTTTGACTTTTATTTGTAAAAGTTTGGAAGAATGAGGATTAATTACCATATGTAAGAGAGAACATGTGTTCTTTCAATCAACATTGACTTCTTTAAATCAAAGAGGGAAAACAGCAACCAACAATGCTGCCAAAATAAATGTTTAATGGAGTGCAAAGTTGCAATTTTCTCTATAATGAGGTGTACCATCTCTAGGAACAAAATGGGTACCATCTCCACAGACAGGCGTGTACTGAGAAACATAAAGACACAATACACATAGAGGTCTTCACAGTTTTAAGCTGCAGACAATACAGGCAGGGAATAACTCAATAGGCTTTATTAATATTCAAACAAGCAGCTGTCAACACTTCATCCCAGAGCACAATGAAGCTCCTTACATAGCTTTTACTACTGTAATGGTTGGGTTCATTGGCAGCAGATTGGAAAACATGCAATACTAATGAACCCTCCTTGCTTCTCCTGGCCTACCATTTAATCCTTCTGAAAGTGAAACACATTTGCTACATATGCAATACCACGCTCCCAAGAGGCTTCAGGTTCGAAAGAGACGTTTCAATTTTGTTTCTTAGCAACATACATCCAATAAAAGTGAAACACTACACAAACTGTAATATGTTTGTGTTGTTTTAATCTATAATGCAGTACTTTGCCAGTGCGAAGGAAGTCCGCTGCTACAGGATCTCTAGAGTGTCTCTTATAATTAGACATATTCATTTTTTGTTTTCCCATGCTAGATTACCTGCTGCATAGTATATTTCTGAAGACACTATAATGTATTCATGAATAATAAATAAAGAGGTAAGTTTTGCTCTACTAAGGGCACACTTGCCAGGACTATAGCATGGGCTGTTACACAGGAAGAGATCCTTTGACATTTCATTCATAGGCAGCATTTGGGCATCTTGGAAGGACTTGATTTCTAGAATGAATATCAGCCAGCCTCCAATCCAGGTCTAAAAGGATTTGTACAGCACTTATTTCTTGGAACAACAGTAGGCATGGTTTAATATTTTCTTCTCCCCCCTCCAATGACTGACTTGATATGAACAAAACCTGTTTTGGTTTCTCAACTTTAATGTCACATCGATGATGAGGAGGACCCAGCCATTCACTGCAGCTACAGCTCTTCCCCTCTGTCATTTGGTATAATTGCTTTCCCGGTGCCTGCAAAAAGGAATAGGAAACATGTAGTATTTAGCTTCTTCCTATGATTTTATCCTTCTCCTGTGTATGTTTATCTTTAAAATTCAGAACTTACTCATCTCCAGAAAAACTGTAGTACTTGTATTCTGTAAGTGCCTGGTAATAACAGTTTCAGCGCATGAACACTGTGTTTTCAATAGGCAAATATTAGAAAGGTGGAAATGACAAAATTCACTATATAAAGAAGTGCTGTCTTGTTATTTAATGCAGTATGCAAGATAAAAGAATTGCAAAAATGGTGTCCTGTCTTCCATCAACTTGGAAATGCCCAATTCAAGAAATGCTACAACGTTTCCAATTCACACCATGATTCACCTTCCTGGGGAACCTTGTGCCCCAGACCTCTTCATGCTGATCTTATACATCATGTTCCTTATATTAGGCACTTCTACAGACTAACTTGTATTTTCTGTCAGTGTGGACTGAAAAAATCAGTCTGAAATATTGAGAGAAAACTGGTTTGAGGGGAGGCCCATAAGTATCTAGCACCATAGTTATAACTTATGAATTATTTAACACTGAAGGTGGGTAAGGAAAACAATACCACACAGAAACACCAGGTGGAACTAGGAGGAGAGGAAAGAAGGAAAGAAAGAAAAATGTCCTCTTTATAGTTTGCCAAGTTTTCTGGAGAAATGACTTTTCTAAATGCAGGCTTAGTAGAAAATGACTTATTTACTTAAATTTCACTAATTATCAGCTTCTCTGGATGCATAAAAAATTTAACAGGCTGATTGACTCCTTAAAGCAAAGCAGCAAACAATCTACTCAGAAATAATGAATATGATAACTCAGCCTAATATGATAACCCAGCTTGACACCTCCCTTTGCATGCAAAATTTGGTGGCAAGACATAAACCATCTTCACACTGTGCTTTAATTACCTGATTTTTTTTTTATTTTACTTTTTTTTTCCAGAAAAGCTGAACACTTAGTAGTTCTTGCTGAGGTCAACTGAAAGTTGTGGTTGCTGCCTGTTTTTGTAAACGAGGTTATAAAACTCAACAAGCTCCATCAAAATAGCAGAGGAAATGAATCACATGGTGAAAGGGCACAGTTTCTCTTGTGGATATAGTTAATTCAGCTCACTTGAACTATCTCAGTAACATGAAAGAATGAGGTTTTTTTTCCTTAGTAGAGACCAATGCAATGCAAGTCCCTGTGGATCAATAGCTACCCCCTAATTGGCACTTAAACCCTGAATAGGAAATCACCCACCCTGTCGTGAAATACTGCCTACATGTTTTGCAGAGGGCAAGGAGCCAAAGATAATCCTGAAGCAAGGTTTTGGAGCAGCCTCCGCTTCTTGCCTCATAGAGAGCTGTTAGAGGAGGAGGTGCTTTGTGGTGGTTAGCTTCAAATCATCTCTGTCCTCAGTGAATAGTAGGGGTACGAATCCATCTCTATATAGAGAAATTATGTTAGGAAATACTTCACATTTTGCATCTTTAGCTTTTGCTTCTACAAGAAACACAATTGCAAGATCCTGAGATTTGTAGGATGTAGCAAAATGGATAATAAAATTTTGCACTCCTATTCATGTGGCCTGTGCCTATTTTTATAACTTTATATTAATTTTGATACCTATTTACATATCACTGTTAAGCTTCAAGAGACTCCCAAGTTGAAATGTTAAAATTTTTTAACATTAAGCGATCCAGGATGTACTTGAAGGTTTATATATATATA
>NW_010306508.1:0-1159 GCF_000700745.2 Antrostomus carolinensis | reverse complement strand
GCTGGGCGGTGGATTGTGCACATGGGGCTGGCCCTGCTGTTAATACATTTTTAAATGGTGTAAAATTTAAGTAATTAAGGTTCTTAATGTGTGTCTGGCACGTAGCATCTCTCAAAAATCTAAAATCCTGATTTTCATGGTAAATGTATTTAAGTAGTTGAGAAATGACTGAATATTAATCACAGCAGGCGTTCATTCACCAGAGTTCCTCAGCTGACCTTCAAATACACAGTTAAACTGTTGTTAAAAGGAGGAGAATTTCTCCCTGGAAGTGTTCTCAGCCAGGCTGGATGAGGCTTTGAGCAACCTGGTCTAGTGGAAGGTGTCCCTGCTGCTGGCAGGGGGGCTGGGACTGGATGAGCTTTAAGGTCCCTCCCAACCCAAACCAGTCTATGATTCTGTGATTCTAATTTTCATAGTGAAAATTCCTGGGATATTAAAAAAATAAAATAAAATGGAAGTGTTTGGGGGGAAGTACACAGTGATCTCCATATAGCCCCATGGAAATGATCTGCTTTATTCCCTGGCTCATGGAAAGTCTTTGCTGCTTCTGAATTCACTTGCCATGTCCACCTCTGTGGCAACCCCCACCTTGATTTGTATTTCTCAGCCTGTTCTCGTGCTCTTTGCAATGTGTGAGAAAACCTTCTCGGTCTGAGTGTCTGCAAAATGCAGTTCCCTGGAGGACTGTGCTGGAGAGTTATCGACCGAAGGGAATCATCCTGAATGCCAGGCAGCTGTACCTGAGCAACAATTCATAACCCCAGGTACCAGTTTGTTTCCTTTTGGCTTCTGCTGGCACCTCTTTTCTAGCCGGCTCCTCTCCTCTCTTCTAGCCAGCTCCTCTCCTCTCTTCTAGCTGGCTCCTCTCCTGTCTTCTAGCCAGCTCCTCCACGTGCTCTGCCCACAACCAGCTGGCCCCTCTCCTGTCTTCTAGCCAGCTCCTCCACGTGCTCTGCCCACAACCCCCTGGGGAGACACTCGCTCCTGGCTCCTTTAGAACAGCCTCACTGGATGAGGGTGAATGCCCACCTGGTCCACAGGCCTTTTTCTGACCCTGGCCCAAGCAGAGGCCACAGAAGGAGCGTGTGTGAAACCCCGTGTTGGATTTGTGTCTGTGTGAGGAGGTGTTTTTGGTAGTGAGGGAAGGGGCCACCTT
>NW_010306507.1:12469-18103 GCF_000700745.2 Antrostomus carolinensis | reverse complement strand
TGCTGCCACCTCATCTGCATCCCCGGGGGTGCCCGGAGCATCCTCTGGAGAACCGGGCAGTGCTGTGTCCCCGCTGAGCCGGGCTGCACGCACCCTGGGAAGGTGGGAGTGGTGGTGGGGTGCCACTGGGCACGTCCTGGCTGCGCGGGATGCGGAATGAAGCCCATCCTGTCTGTGGTGGCTTGTGCGAGACCACTGAGTGTGCCACGGTGGCATACAGAGTGTTCTTGCTGGCCCACGGCTCAGTCCTGGGGGACAGCAGCCTCACTGCAAGGGTGTCTGGGTGCAGCTGTGCTCAGGACCGTGAAGACTGAGAGGGGAATAGGGGTCCTGAGGTGTCATTGAGGGGACAGAGGCGGCAGAGACGCGTGGGCTGTGTAGCATCCTCTCAAATGGCTCAGCAGAGGTGAGGTGGGCAGGCATCCAGATGTGTTCCTCAACTGAGGACATCCCAGTGTCCCCATGTCCTCAGGCTTCTCTCTTCCTTCCGCCTCTTGGCATGCCCATCCCCATGAGGAGATGGGAACACTGCATGGGGTACTGCAACCTATAAGAAGCCAGTCTTGAGTTGGTTTGAGAGGTTAGAGCTCCCCTGTCCTGGTGACAGGGAATCAGAGCTGGTATAAGCAAAAGGAGGGCCAGGCTGGGAGTGCAGGGACATGCCAGGGACTCTTGTCCTGCACTGTATGTGTCTCTGCTGTCTGTGACTCCCTGTTCTTCCCTTGTGCTGCTGGCAGGCCTATGAGCTTTCTACGCTGACCGGCACTCAAGTCCTGCTGCTGGTGGCCAGCGAGACAGGCCACGTGTATACGTTTGCCACACGGAAGCTGCAGCCCATGATCACCAGTGAGACGGGGAAGGCGTTGATCCAAACGTGCCTCAACTCCCCGGACTCGCCCCCGCGCTCGGACCCAACCACTGACCAGCGCATGAGCGCCACGGGCTTTGAGGAGACGGACCTCACCTACCAGGTGTCTGAGTCGGACAGCAGCGGGGAGACCAAGGTAACATTCCTGTGCTCAGCCGTGTACCTGGGCACCCTGGGGGGCTGTGCTGGGAGCCCTGGTCGTCCCCAGCCCTCCTGGAATAGCAGCTTGGCAAGCTGAGGATGGGTCCCCTTTTGCTGCGACTCCAGCAAGCTTGTGCTGTGGCCTCTCTGGGCTGGCTCCTTCGCTTGGCTAGTGGTAGCGGTGATTTGGAGAGGGAGGGAAGTGGGTGGCTGGTGTCCTGGTCCTGTCCTTTGCAGCGGGGCTCCCCACCGGCCCAGCCCACCCCCCTGGCCAGCTCTCAGCACTGTTATCTCTCCCCAGGCGTCTCCATGCTCTTGCACTCATTGATAAAAATTTGATTCTGCCTCCATGGCCTTATAAGGCCTGGTTTCCCTCGCCAGAGTCCCTGGCAGGGCCCCTCACATTCCTTATAAGCTGCAGCTGTCTCTTGCTTTGGTGCTGTTTTGGAAGGGGGCAGGGAGGACACGGGGAATGGAAACATTTGGCTGGACGGACCGTTTCTGCTCCCTGCCTGGTGTCCCTGCAGGCGCTGGCCCCTGCCTGCCCGTGTTCCTTGTGGCCTCTCACCCAGGGTGCTGCAGAGGACCTGCCCGTGGGTGCAGGGTCAAGCGATGACCCTTTTCTGCTGGAAGGTCGTTGTCTTGTCCCGTGCATCCCCTGATACTGTTCCTCAGAGCTGTTGTGAGAAAACAGGCTCCTGTATCGCTGCTGCTTCCTCTGCAGGCTGGTGCTTGGGTCCACAGATGCCTGGAGATGGGAGGCAAGGGAGTTTGTGGTGCAAGGCAGGGATGACATGCTGAACTGGGGGTTGTGCCACAGCTTCCCAGTCCTGTGTGGAGTGCCATTGGGTGCTGCAAGTTGCTGCAGGTCTGCTGTGCCTGTGCTCATGGTGTGGATACTGGGCTTGCTGCAAAAGCATCCTTGCAGATGAACTGTGGCCTTGCTCTAGGAGCCCTCTAGCCAACTGTACACAAGCCACAGCAGCATCCTTGCCACACAGTAGCCACTAAACATTAAGCAGATGGAACCTGGAGAATGGTGTATGAGATCTCTGTGCTGTAATCTCAGTGGCAGCCCTGAGATGTGCCCAGCTTGTTGTCTGGGGCTGCAGGGGTGTTCAGCTGCATGTTTGTATCCTGTGGCAGCCCAACAGCTCTGGTCACAGTGCTGCTGGCTATCTGGTAGCCACAGTTCTTCCGTGCCTTCTTCCCCACATGTGTGCAGTGCTGCACCAAGCAAAAGCTTATCACTGCTGAGCCCTGAGACATATTCAGCAGTCACAGAGATCTCTGCAGGCAGGGGAGCTGTGGTGGATCAAAGTGTTGCTGGCTGGAGAAGCTCTGTGCTGGAGCCCCAAAGAATCCCTGGGAAGGCTTCCTGCTCATGGGAGCCCAACAACAGTCCTGGCTGTCCCAGTCTGGGTGCCTCTGATTCCTGGTGTGAGCTGTGTCAACCCTTTCCATAGGCAAAGGAGCCCATTGTCAGCAGCAATTTCTCCCCTGAGCAGCCTGTAAGGACTTGTCTCTTGGGCTTCTCCTGGATGAAAAGACAAGTCCCGTGGGCATTTTGTAATGAGACAAATTACCTGTGCCTGGAGCAGTTTGGAGATGCAGGAAGCGCTGTGCATGGCAGCTGACCTGTCCCTGGCATGGGGCTTGTCCACATCATGTCCCTTAAGATTTTCCCTGAAAATAAGGCTAGATGGCCCCAAAGGAAGCGTGCTCAGCAGTTACTCTGCAGAGATCCTCTTAACACAACTTCCGTCTGCCTGCTTTCTGATGCAACCCCCACTTTGTGCCCCACAAGCTCCATCCTGGTGCTTGTAAGATGTAATGTTTGGTGTGGGGTGCCTTGTGGCCACAGCCAGCATTTGGTGTGCGGCTGGAGGAGCCCTGTCTTCTGCTTGACATTCTGACTAAACCCATCCCTGGCCTGCTGAGGGTTCTTGTCATGGCAAGCCCTGAGTCTGGAGATAGTCCCACCCTGACTCTCCTCAGTCCTGCTGTGCCTTCTGCAGGGCTGGAAGCCTGGTTTGGTGCTCTGTCAGAGGTCAGCCCAATTCAGATAGATCAAGAAGCCCTCCGAGGATGAAGAGAGTCTGTGGATGGGCCATGCAAGGAGTCTGGCATCTTTGCTGTGGGGTGGGTGGTACAGAGGGCTGGTGATGCTAAAAGTTGGTCTTGATATGACACCGGTACAAGAGCGTATTTAATCTTCACTCAATCTCGCCATCAGGCTGCACATGGCTCCTCACAGCCATGCTAGCTCAGCTGGACATGGACAATTCTCACTTTATACATTCTGGTTCATATTCCAAGATGCAGATCTTTCTCTTTTGATCAATCCTCTGATTCTTTTATGGCCTGTGCTTAAATAAAAAAAAAAACCAAACCTCTAGAGTTTAAATCTCTTAACTCTATTTTAGCAAAATTCACACCAGGTCCAGCCACACAGGATGCTCTGAGAGGCTTGGGTAGTTGCTCCATGGCCTTCCTGTGAACTCTGCTTCCTGGACCTCTGTATGGACAAAACCTGCTCGTGTTCAGCTGCTGCAGCAGAGCGGGGAGCAGCGCAGCCAGGCTCTTACCTGCAGTCAGCAGCTCGCTGGTATTGCTTTGCACTGCAGCTGGCAGCAGCTCCCAGATCCTCCTGCTGTGCCAAACCCAAGTCCCCTGCCATGGAGCTGAGCTCGAGCTGCAGCTGGGACTGGGGCACACTGTACTTCCAAGACAGCAGCTAAATCTTGATGATGATACTGTCATGCACTGACTGACCCGTCTCATCTATTGTGGGCCCCAAAGGACACAGTGCCCTCATGTAATCTCCTGGGTGTGGTTATGTGGGAGAGGAGATTTTGGAGGGAGCTCAGGGTTGGGGTGAGAGCATGGGAATAGCCCTGATATGGTCATCTCTTTTTGGGATGGGGAAAAGGTGAGACTTTCTGCCCCATCTGGAATGCAGACCAGATGTTGGAGACCAGACTGGGATTTCCCTTGTACCTCCAAGGCCAGTTGTCCTGTAACATCTGTGTAATAATGCTGGCTGGGGATTTTAGGTCATGCTGAACAGCACTGTCCCAGGCAGCCCCTAGAAGCTGCAGAGTGGAAACATTTCTGTCTCAAAGACCCTGGTCCCTATGGTCCAGGATGGGCATCAAATGGCCTGGGCCATGCCCTGCGGTCCACTCATGCTGTATAGCATTTATCAAGCGTGCAGAGTGGTGTGGATCTGTACAGACATCTCCTGCTGCTGTGTTGCACCTCTCTGCTGCGTGTTGATTCCCCAGGCGCTGCTCTGCAAACCTCAGTTTGCGGTGAGCTGTGGTGGGGAATGGATATGCAGCTGGATCAGGAAGGGAAGAGCCTTCAGGGCTGCTGTGGCTTGTCCATGGTCCCTTGGGTAATCTGTGAAGGTGACCCATGGCTTGGCTCCTATTGAAGGCTGGCCTCTTGCATGTAGTCTGGGCTTTGCAGGGTGCTGGGTGGAGCCAGAGTGCCCAGGGGCTCCAAGTTGTCCCAGACAATCATGGGGAGAAGGCAGTGGGTGTCCGATCCCAAGGTGTCTACCAGCTCTTTCTGTACTGGGAGCTATTGCTGCAGCCCAAGAGAAACACAGCAAAGGTGTGAGGAATCTGAGTCTCACCTGTGGCAAAGTAGGGCGGGCAGAGATGGGGCATGCATGGTGTGAGCCCTCTGGCACAGCATCCCTCCTGAGCACCTTTGCTGTTCTGATCATACTGAGGTTTGCTCTTGTGCTTCTAGGGAGTCCTGGGAATCCCTCTGAGTAGGGTGCTGTGAATCTTTTGGGATGCCTCCTCCAGCCCTGAGAGTACAGACTTGGGTGGGGTGCTAAGTGCCCTGGCTGCTTGGGGACTGTATCTCAGGGTTTACAGCTTCAGGGCTATGCCTGGGGATGAGGGAGCCTGGCTTTTCCAGCTGGGAACAGGACCCACCCTGCTCAGCTGTGGGTCCCATAGCCTAGTGAGCTCGGGAGAGCTCTCCCCTGTCACCCACGTGGGAGGGCACCCACAGCTTCCACGTCCCATGTGGGATGGCAGGAGTTTGTGGTTGAGCTAATGGAAAGTGCCTCTGCTGGGCTCCACTCTTGTTATCACGTGCGTCTTCTAATTCGGACTTCAGGGACTTTGGTGCCAAGGCAGAGGGGCGTTTCTCTCCTCCCTCCCCAGGCCCTGGGGCAGGGCTGAATGCCCAGGATTGGCTCACCCTGTCCAAAATGGGCTGCCTTCCCTGATGGCAGGAGTTTGTGGTTGAGCTAATGGAAAGTGCCTCTGCTGGGCTCCACTCTTGTTATCACGTGCGTCTTCTAATTCGGACTTCAGGGACTTTGGTGCCAAGGCAGAGGGGCGTTTCTCTCCTCCCTCCCCAGGCCCTGGGGCAGGGCTGAATGCCCAGGATTGGCTCACCCTGTCCAAAATGGGCTGCCTTCCCTTTTTTAGCTGTTCGTTGATCTGTGAATTCCTCGTTCCTGGCAGCTTGACAAGCTCAGAACAAGGCTTAGCACGTGGGAGAGCTGGGCCCACCAGCCTGCAGCGGGAGGGGTGGGAGTGTGGCAGCCTTAACTCTTCCCAGGCATGCTGGCAGCTGTAGCAGGGGAAAGGGACAGC
>NW_010306507.1:10645-12449 GCF_000700745.2 Antrostomus carolinensis | reverse complement strand
TTGTGGCCTGTGACATGGTCTCCTGTGGAGCAGTGTGTTTGCAGTCTGCTCTTGACCAGCTGAGCGGGGCAGGAGAAGGGCCGTGGAGACCCTGGGTATCCAAAGGGGGATTTGGAGGAAGGAGGCATGTTAGGTGACGTGTGACTGCTAGGGGTAGCAGGGATCATGCTGGGCTTGGTTGGTTCCTGCAGATCCAAGCCACATCCAGCCACATGCTTTGTGGAAAGTGGGCTGCCCTGCAGGCTGGCATACAGGTTCCTCCCTTGTTCCCAGAGCCAGGAGGCCAGGCTCTCAGGCTAGCATTGGCCCAGCACAGGGCCCTTTTCCTCCTGGTGCTCAGCTTCCCTGGCGCTGCTGTCCTCAGACAGGCGTGGAGCTCTGATGCTCCTTGCAGGACCATGGTCCGTGCTGGCTGTAGCTAACACGCAGGGTCCCTTGGAAGTGTGTGCCTCGTGCCCATCTCCTGCTAGCGAACTGGCAGATGGGTGCTTCCCCTGGCCAGGTTCTCCCCTTTGCTCCAGGAGATTTGTAGAGGCATTCCCCAGGGCCTGCCAAAGCAGCTGTCAGGGCTGGGGTCGGGCATCCTGGGTGTCCAGGTTTGGCTTTACTCACCTCTGCTTTGCTGCTCTCTGTGTACAGCCGCCTTTAAGAGCCAGTTCTCGGCTTGTTGTTGGCCATGTGTTTCCTGCCATAAGGGAAGTGGTGTGTGTTCCTGACAGGAGACAGTGTGTTTGCCTTTACGTCTGTCCCTGCAAGGGCTGCTTTTACTTGTTGTATGCCAAAAAGAGACTTATTCTCTTCGTAGAGGCTATGGGGACTCTTGGGGAGGAGAAGGGTTGTTGTTTCGTCCCCTGGTGTCTTGCAGGGAAGTCTCTCAGGGGACCTGTGTGGCCCTGGGCTTGTATCCAAGGTTTACGCTGAGCTCTCTCCAGCTCTCCTCATGCTGCGTTATTGGGCACAGTCTCCTCGTGTTTGTACAAGCAGCTCCTCTCTGCTACCCTGGCTCTTCTCCCTGTGCTGGCAGCAGGCTATGGGGGTTTTGCATGGGTTTGTGGTTTAGCATGGGAATAAAACCTACAGAGCCTGGCTTGGCTTCATGGGCATACGTTGACCAGATCCAAGGGCTGGTGTGAGTTATTGCAATCTCTCCTTCCCCAGGACGCACTGAAACCAGCGTTTACTGTCACCAACCTGCCGGGGACGACGTCCACCATCCAGACAGCCCCCACCACCTCGACCTCCATGCAGGTCAGCAGTGGCCCGTCATTCCCCATCACTAATTACCTTGCACCAGTGTCTGCCAGCATCAGCCCCAATGCCGTCACCAGTGCCAACGGGACAGTGCTGAAGACTACCGGAGCTAATCCAGTGACATCTGGGGGCCTCATGCCGATACCCACCGGCTTCACCCTCATGTCAGGTCAGTGCCTTTAGGGGCTGAGGACTGCATCCTTCCATTCCTGCACCTAGAGTGTGTTGCTGCCTTCTCCAGAGGAGAGGAGACCTAGTGGCAGGAGGAAGCAGAGTGGCTGCTGCTGTCGGGAGAACTTGACTGGGATTTCTTGCTTGAGCTTGAAAAGGGTCATGTTGTGACTGTTTCCTTAGAGTTCTGCTAGCTGGCCCTGCTGCTGGGAAGGGCTGTGGTGGCAGGGAGCTGAGCTGGAACCCCAGGGCAGCACCGAGAAGCCTGGAGGGAGTGAAAAGAGCTGGTGGTGACAAAGCCTTTCTTTCTCCCTCCTTTTGGCAGGGGCTTCCCTGTCTCCGGGGACCCCTACCATTCCTCTCGCTCCGTTACAGCCGCACC
>NW_010306507.1:10356-10627 GCF_000700745.2 Antrostomus carolinensis | reverse complement strand
CCAGGTGGTTGCGGGTACGGCTGGACAGCGGCAGCAGGCACAGCAGACAGTCTTCCGCTTCCCTGCCAGAGCTGGAGGGCAGATCGTGTCGCTGACAGGTCAGCACTCGCTTCTCCTCCGCTTGCTTGAGGTGGGGGGATGGAGGTGTCTCTGGGGGTCCTGGTCCTGGCCAGAGAGCTGACCTCCAACTGAGGTGGGAGCACAGAGGAAGCCAAGCAGAGCACAGGGGGGAGATGGGAAGACAGGGCAGAGACCCCTGGCATAGGCAGGG
>NW_010306507.1:5688-10325 GCF_000700745.2 Antrostomus carolinensis | reverse complement strand
CAGACCCAGGGAAGCAGCGAGTTGTCAGTGTCCTGCCGCTAGCAAATGCAGAGGGGACAGACAGGACCCTGGTGCAGCTGTGCTGAGGCTGAACTGTGGTGTTAGGAGGACTGCTGGAAGGAGACTGCAAGGGCGCAGATGCCCAATGGGTGTTTTTTGAGTGCTGGCATTTGGCTCTGAGCAGCTGCCTTTGCTTTTGTATTTGTATTTGTGGTCAGTCACTGAACCACAGCACAGAGGATAGATTAGGAGAGACCCGGAGCAGAAGAGGGAGTGGTGTTGCTGTGCTGCCTTGTGTGCATTGTAGGAATGTCTTGTTGCACTGAGTCAAGGCTCTCCAGGTGTTGTACTGGGGCTGAACATGTTCCTGGCTGGAGTTTGAGAGCAGGGCTAGGTTCTCCTTTGTGGGGGCAGCCATCATCTGAGGACCGGCACTGAGAGTAAGACAGTATTTCTTGTGTCCTGCCTGTTTGTGCCCAAGTCGATGAGTCCGATAGCCTGGGTGCTTTTTTGGAGGCCTTATGGCTGCCGTGGTCCCTGGCAGACAGCATGATCCCATGCAAGGGGACTGGATTTCCCTTGGGATCTGGAGGAGCTAAGAGAATAATGGATGTGTGTCTCTGGTGTGGTGTGTGGGGATATGCCCAGTCTGAGCGAGGTGATTCCTGCTCTCTGACACCCCTTGCTCTTCCCTCTGGAGACAGGAACTGAGCCCGAGAGGAGTTTTCTGTGCTGAGCTCTGTCTCTGGAGCTGAAGAGCTTTGCAGCGAGTAGGCTGGTCCAGAGGCTGTGTGGCTGTGCCCCTGCAGCTCTGGGACACACATCCTGTGGCCCAGTGGTCTCTAATCCCTGTGATGTCCTTGGGATCACAAGCTGGGTGAGACAGCTGTTCCCCGAGTGCCCTGTGGAGGATGGAGCTGGGTTCCCATCACGTGAAGGCAGCGGGGCCCAGCTGGCCTGGACATTTGGTCTCTTGCAGTTCTGCTCGGTGCAGTGAGATGGTCCTTGCAGGGCTGGCTGAGCATGGGCATGTGCTGGGCCCTCTCATCCTGCCATCTTCTATTCTGTGTCTTGGTGGAGCCAGGATTGGTGAGGAGGGTCTCAGGCGTTCCTGAACCATGCCTGGGAGCTGGACAAAAGCTGCTGTAGCCTTTCCTTTTCTCTCTGGGGCCCTCTAGGCCAACCAACCCCTCCTTGACCCTTGTGTGCCAGGAAAGAGCAGGCTTTGGTCTGCTCTTTGGGACGGGGCCTGGTTTCTGCCTTTGGTTAGCCTTCGCCAGTGCAGCGCAGAGGCAGGCTGCAGAGCTGTGTGCGTCCAGAGAAGGACTGGGGGGCTTCCACATGGCCAGGAGTGCCTACATCCCTGCTGAGCCACAGGCTCATGGGCTCCTCTCTCTCCCCAGGTGGTACCATGGCTCAGCAGGTGCCAGTCCAGGCGATCCAGGTGCACCAGGCGCCGCAGCAAACGTCTCCCTCTAGTGACAGCAGCACTGACCTTACCCAGACCTCTTCCAGCGGAACAGGTAATGGGGACATTGCGGTGACCTTGTTCTGTCTTCCTAACCAATGCTGGTAACAACCTATACCATAGACTTCACACCTGCTCCCTGCTGAGGATCCTTCTTCAGGGCAACTCTATCCCAGCCTTTCTGACAGTTTCCCAGGAGTATTTATCCCTGTTGCCAGCCCCTGTGCTACACTATACCTGGATAGATGCTGCTGTGCATAGGGCACCTTACAAGGGGTTTCAGAGCCTCTCCAAATACATCTCACTTGCAGCATGAGGCTGGGAACACGTTGCCCAGTTCTTAGATGGTTTCTTGGTGAGCCAGCATTGCCCCTAGCACAAGGCATTGGCACAAATCTGCTTGACATTTTTACTGTATATGCAGAGGACATATACAACCTCTGTTGGACATATACCTCCTCTTTTGTCAGCAAAATCTGAGTTCAGGTGCCTGGATACAAACTGAATCCAGTTCAACAGCTTTATTAAAACTCCATCAGGAAACTTGTATCTCAAGTTGAATTCAGTCCTGATATTTGGGATGTTTGGGATGTTTGGCTACTGTGCTTTTCTGCCTTCTCATACTCGCTCGTGAAAAGGGAGGTTTGAGCTCTCCTGCCTGTTCCCTGGGGCTTTTCCCCAGGAGCTGAGGAGAACAAGATGGGTATCTCCATGCACTTGCTGCTTCAGGGCAGCATGCCAAGGGTGGCTGAGGGAGAGGTGCTGAGCAGGCGTGTGGATGTAGCAGACTCCTTTTGTGTGGCTCACATGTAGTCTGTCCTGGTGCCAGTGACCCTCCCGGCAACCATCATGACGTCGTCTGTGCCAACCACTGTTGGTGGCCACATGATGTACCCCAGCCCACATGCGGTGATGTACGCGCCCACATCTGGCCTTCCGGACGGTGGACTTGCAGTCCTCAACGCTTTCTCACAGGCGCCCTCAGCGATGCAGGTGTCCCATGGCCAGGTCCAGGATCAAGGTAAAACAACTGTCTGGGTCAGTGCTCCCTTGAAGTGCTCTGATACCCCGATTTTTCTTGTCTTGTGTGTATTTATGCTGTGTATTAAATTCAAATAATTTCCTTCTAAGTAGTCCTAACAATTGTACAAAGGCCTGGTGCCGGTGTTGGTTTACGTGTGCTTTCAGATCCCGCTGTTCTCCTATGCAAAGGATTGCCTGAACTGTTTGTTGGGGAGAAAGAGCGAGGGTTGCTGGGGCGGGTGGCATATGGGGCAGGCAGTGGAGGGAGCTAGGAGACTCTGGAGAGGACGTGTGGTTGCATGAGGGGCCAAAGCAGCATGAAGCCGTGCAGGCATTGGATTGAGGGCTTGTACCTGCTTCTCCCAGTGTTTGCTTTCTCTGGGGACGCCTCCATGCATGCAAACAGGCTTCTTCATCCTTGTGAAGCTCCACAGAGCTCAGAGAAAGGACCCGTGGGGGAGCACTGTTTAAGGGACAGTGTCATTTGTGCTCTCTCTCTGTGGCAGGTGGCGTTCCCCAAGTGTTCCTGACAGCCCCATCAGGCACCGTTCAGATCCCAGTCTCAGCTGTCCAGCTTCACCAGGTAGGCACAGAGTGGGACTCGCAGGTATTTGGGGGGTGTCCTTGCTCTGCCCCTGCCTCCACAATCCTTTGTGGGTCTGGGCAGACCCGGGCCCTTGGGTAGGGCCAGTCCTTAGGTCTGGGAAAGCTGTCAGTGCCACCCACCTTTGGGTGAGGAAGTGTTGCCCTCCCTGGACAGGTGCCCAGAAAGGACAGTGCCACCCTGGCTGCTGGTACACATGGTCTCAGGACATGCTGTCCCCCAGTGCTTCCTCCTCCCTTTTCTCTCTAGATGGCTGTCATCGGGCAGCAGAGCAGCAGTGGCAGCAGCCTGACGGAGCTGCAGGTGGTCAACTTGGACACCTCACACAGCGCCAAGAGTGACTGAGAGGCCTCTGCTGCCGGCCTTGTGCTGTCCCTGGCTTGTCGTGCCAGTGCCAGGGCTGGCAGCAATTCCTTCTCGTACAGACTGCACCAGTTATTTATTGTTGCCTTTTCACGTTTCCTTCATCCACACATGCACACACACACACACACGCACCCACGCACATACACACAGGCATGCGCGTGGGGCTGCAGGACCCCCCTGGGATGGAGCTGTGCTGGGGCCGTGCAGAGCTTTGGGGTGTTTGGATGCTGCAGTAGCTGTGCTTGTCTCACGCCAGCCAAAGAAACTTGTCTCTTGAGGGGAGGATTGCTCTGTGCTGTTAAGTACTGTGGGCCTTTTCCAGCTGGAGGCTCTGGCTCCTTCTGGGCACTCCAAGTCACCTTGCCCATGAGTGTTTGCTCTGCGTGGGGCTCAGCTCAGATCCAGAGTTTTCCTGCGGGCTCAGCTTGCAGTGGAGTGGGCCAAGGCTGTGCTGCTGGCCTCAGCAATGTGCCTTTGTGGGGGTGACAGGTCCTGGCCGCAGCAACTCACCCTGGGCTCTGGACAGGGGAGAGTGGCCAGCTTGCACGTGCGTCTCTGGTTGGGTCTGCGCGCCCTCCATTTGGAAGGCAGGGCACAGCCTGCGGCACCTGGGCCCATCCTCCTCATATGCACTACAGTGAGCCCTCTGCCCTCAGTGCCTACTCGCTGGGCTGCCTGGCAGATTTGCAGCCTGCCTGGCTCTGCCCTCCCACAGCTGAGGTGGTCAGTGGATGCCCAGGAGCACATCGATGCCCCGGAGAGCTCCTGGGGGGGCTTTGTGACCAGCCCATCCCACACTCTCCTCTCAGCCCTCGCACTGCTTGTGGACTCCGTACACCCAGGGGAACGTGGCCGGGTCTTTCCCACATCCCCCTGCAGCTCCAGCCAGCGCTTTCTAAATTTCTGTGTCTGATGCAAGGTGAAGAAACAAGTGTCAAAGGGAAGAGCCCACGGGGCACTGAGCTGCTGGGCAGGTGGCATGGCTCTTCCTCAGAGCATCAGGGTGACCTGCAGGCCATCCTGGGCTGTGGAGGAGCCGCTGTGATGCCTATGCAGGCTCAACAAGGCCAGGGGAGAAGGGCTGGAGCATGCTTGGTCCTGCATGGGAGTTGCTGTGAATGGCTCTGCTACCTAGCCCTGTCCCTGGAGGGAGAGTGAGCAAGTGAGAGAAGCTGC
>NW_010306507.1:312-5604 GCF_000700745.2 Antrostomus carolinensis | reverse complement strand
TAAAGACAAAAGAAGCCTTGGAGAAAAAAGCAAAAAAAAAAAAGAAAAAAAAAAAGAAAATGACTTTATTTTTCTAAGTGTTAAACTCAGTATTTATGTAATTCTTTAAGGAATAAAAGTTTGGCTCCTGTACAGTTTTCATGGGGTTTGTACCAGGGGGATGGGAGAGGGGTGGGTGGGTATGGAATGGAGGCAGGAAAGGGGCCTTGCTTTTGAGTTTGTATTGTAACCTTGGACATGTTTCCTCAGCATTAGCGTTTAAGCTGCATTCTCTACCCGCCAGCACGTGCCAGGGATCAAGCTGAACCGAGTGGGATGCTTGTTGCCCACTTACATGTACTGAGGACTCCATACCCATCATTTTGGGCTTAACGGGCAGAAAGCAAGTGAAGCAGTGGCTGGTCTCTAGAAGTGGGAAACCCATCCCTCAGGAGCAAGGGGCTTGCAGCATGCTCGGGAGCCAGAGTTGGGCTGGGTTTTCTGATGACCATCCTGTTCGCCTCTGCTCCTGGGACCTCCAGCTCTTCTGTCACTGCTCTTGGTGTGGAGCAGTGCTACCTGTGACTGCCTAAATGGATGTGGGCATCCTCACTCCTCCCTGGGTGGTGAGTAGCCAGCAGTGGCTGATCCCTGCTCTCCCTGTGAAGGTAGCATCTCCTGAACTAGCTGATGATCTGGGCTGTAGTCCCTGCTCTACAGCCATTCCTTGGTGCAGAGATGCGAATGGGTCCCTTACAAGCACCCCCTGTCCAAAGAGCTCCCAGAATGATCTTTCAGCCCCTCCGTCTGTTATGCAGCCTGGGAAGGGCTTATGGGGCATGGGGTGGCCCATCTGGTGAGAGTGACATTGTGTGCTACCTCCCCTTAGTATCCTTGCTCCGAGAGCAGCTCGGAGCACGTGGGAGTGCTGTGCCATGCCCCATTGCGAGGTGTATGAAAGCTGCTCAGTGATGCTTCCAAAACAAGGCTGGGTACCTAGGAGTTCATCCAGGGAGAAGGATGGGGTTGGGGTTTGCATTGTTTTTTGCCCCAGCACATCACTGTGGCCTGGCTTTGCTCCGCTTTGCTTGTGCTAGCACTGTGGAGCAGAGCTTTGGGCTGGGGTAGCAGGAGTGTCCCTGCTGCTACAGGGTGTCTGACTGCATCCCCTCCCTGGTTCCCCCAAAGGCAACTGCTGGTTAAACGCTAATGGTGTATTTTATTTAAGTGCAGACTTGTAAGAACACTTGTGTATCAGGGATGAAATGGCATTTATTGTGTGGTGACGTTTTTAGTTCATTTTACTGGTTTGAGGGTTGTGTGTGTGTGCGTGCGTGTGTGCGTGTGTGTGTCCGCATAAGTGTGTGTGGGATTTTTATTTTTATTTTTCTCCCCCCCCCCTCCAGTTTCCAGGGTTGTGTTTCTGGAAGGATATGGAAGTAATCACAGTACTATGTACAGAGCTTTCTTTTGTATTAAAAAAAAAAAATTACTCTTTCAATAAATGTTACCATTTTGTGCACAGATTTGGGATCTTGGCCGTGCTTTGCGGGAGGGGATGACACACACCTTGGGGCCAGTGAATGGGGATCAGAGGCCGATTCCTGCACCCGGGCTGGCTGGGCATGATGTGGCAAAGAAGGGCTCTTTGCAAAAGTCTCCATCCCCACTGCCTCCTGCACACGTGAGACCTGACCAGCTGGGCTTCTACTCTGGGTGGCTCATGGTAGACAGCAGGGCTGTGAGGGCTGTCCTTTCTGAAATCTCACAGCAGTGCTGGTGAGCAGGGTATGGTGTCGAGTCGAGAAATAAAAACAAGGAATAAGGAGGAATGGGGACTTTGGCAAAAGTAAAGGATTGTTCTAATTCATGGGTGTTAACAGGGAGGACCTCAAGCAAGAGTTAAAAGGGGGAGGACAAACAGCCGGCGTTGCTTATGGAGCAGTTAGGCAATAACTAAGGCCTAGGAAGAGGAATTTTTGCCATTGCAACATCAAAGAAAAGATGATCCTTAGGCCTGGCCCCAGGTGGATTGTATATTTATATATTGTTCAAACTACTACAAACCAAAGGAGGACAGTAGTAATGACAGAGGTATTTCCAGTATAGATAAAAGTTTTGTATGAAGATGCTGTTGTTAAGGTCATGTTTACCTGGTATGGGACTCAACAGATAAGTGATGCTGGCCAAGGCCCTGCCATCATGGGAGGTGTCATGCAGCTGGCATCCCAGAGCATCCAGACATGGTGCAGTACCATCTCCAGGCCTCTGGACGCAGAGAAAGAACAAACTGGGCTTTGAAATAAACCAGTTGAAAGGCTGCAGGCAGAACAGCTTCCTCTGACGATGACAGGCGTCTGATTCAGGTCTTGAATGAAAATGAGGTTGTTTCCTCTTCCCAAGTCCATTATTTTTCAACTCCTGATGTCTTCAAGGATGGAGCTTAACTGTTGTCTTTAAGAGGCCCAACAGTCTTAAGACTGTTAAATTCCCTGCAGAAGACTGCTGTGAGAAGATATGGCAATACTCCAAAAATCCCAACTGGAGAGGTATGACATTAAGTCAGGTCAAAGGCGGATGCCTGTAGAAGCCAGGTCAAGGGCACTTGGGGGCTCAGTAAAGTGCCTAAAGGTGGGAAAGAAACCAAAGGGAGAAGGGCTTGTTACAATAATCAGTGCTGTTGGGTCAAGAGTATGCCAGCTAAAAATGCAACTAATAGCCTCTACATAGCGTCAGGTCCTGGAGCAGATACCAGTGTAAGGTAAGGAAACTGTGGCACTGATAAAAGTCTGTGTGGTTCCTCACAGTGCCATTTGGAGAAAAGATACCTTCAGTGTAGCAGGAGAGGAGAAGATTGTACAGAAAGTCCTTAGGAGCAAAACACAGCTGATACAGCTCTTTACCCATGTGGGAGAGGAGGTGGGTCATTTTTAGGGGTTACACCACAGCCAGCCCCATGTTCAGCATGCCTACACACATCTGTCTCGTGGTTCAGAACCACAAAACCCCTATCAGCACAAATAACCCATTACTCGTGCACAGGGGGGTCTGTGTATGACATATAAACTCATAACATGGAGCAAGTATTCATCTGGAATACTGTGTCCAGTTCTGGGCTCCTCAGTTCAAGAGGGACAGGGATCTTCTAAAGAGTCCATCGGAGGCCACAAAGATGATGAGGGGCCTGGAGCATCTGCCTTACGCAGAGAGGCTGAGAGAGCTGGGACTCTTCAGCCTGGAGAAGAGAAGACTGAGAGGGGATCTTATCAATGTCTATAAATATCTGAAGTGCAGGGGCCAAATGGATGGGGCCGGGCTCTTTTTGGTGGTGGCCAGTGACAGAAAAAGGGGCAATGGGCAAAAACTGGAACACTGGAAGTTTGACATGAACTTAAGGAAAAACTTCTTTACTGTGAGGGTGCCAGAGCACTGGGACAGGCTGCCCAGAGAGGTTGTGGAGTCTCCTTCTCCAGAGAGGTTCAAAACCCGCCTAGACACCTTCCTGTGCAACCTGCTGTAGGGAACCTGTTTTGTCAGGGGGGTTGGACTAGATGATCTCCTGAGGTCCCTTCCAACCCCCACCACTCTGTGATTCTGTGAAGATACCACAAATGTAATCTTTGTTTTTTAGGATGACTGACTAAGCATGGTATCAAGACCATCAGAGCCAAGACATAAGCAGGGCATATGAGTACCACAGAAAACCTTTCAGCATCACAAACAAGATGCCTGTGTCCTATCCGTCCACTGACATTTATTGTTGGTGACAATTTTGGTTATGGGACATTGCCAGCTGATGTTACCAGCCAGGCTGTGTTTCCCACTGCAGAGCATTATCACCACCTCGTGTTTGTGACATTAAACACAGCAGTGGTGCAGGTGCAATTCCTGCACAAAATAACAGCTACCAAGAACAGAGGAAAACAGCAACGGTTCTGCACGAGGTATCCGCTTTACCGTAGTTGTGTGGCATTTAGGAAGTTATTCTCCCCTTTGTTAGTGCAAGTACACTGTGTTTATCTCTACAGGAAACGAAAGGACTTGTAAAGCAAAGTGTGATACAACTAAATACCGGTTCGATCCTCTGAATTTTAACAATGCCTTGCGAGTTGATGGGGAAGGAAAATGACATATTAATGGAAAACATGGAGATTTCAAGAGCATCCACAGGATTCTGGAAAGAGCATCAATAGCATCAACAGAGGTTACATGTTCTGATGGAGAAATCAAGCGGCTGGCTTGGAAACACAAACATTTACAGTCCACCATTGGTTCCACAGGTTTGGAGGATGGACCCCACAGACTGATGCAGCACTACACTGATATATCCAGCCTATAATTAATTGCAATTAAATCATTTGTATTAATTGCTGATTGCTATTGTAAAACATGGAAATTGCCTAATGAGCTGCATTAGTACCAAGGGTGGAAATGAGGTTGGGCACAAACATAATGTTGCTCCAGGATCAAAGAAGAAAGCAGCCTCTCATCTCTTGAGCCTTTGATTTTAATATTTGTTTATCATTTAAAACAAATGTTTAACAGACTGATAGAAACCTGTATTTACTGGATTGTGGCTAACTGCTCTGAGGCATGTCAAGGAAGGGAAATATGGGCAAAGGGTGAGAATTTAGGCTTTATGGTACAGGAATTACAGATCAGTGTGACACCAAAGCTGGAAAGGAACTGGAAACAGGCCAAACGTGTGTGCAACTGGCTTCAACTGCCTCTCCAGTTGTAAACTGCCCAAAATAGGGCAGCTTACAACCAAAAACCTGCCGGGAGCGAGCGCAGCTCCCACCGAAGTAAGCCAAACAAGGAGGATGGAGGATGGGCTGCAGGGCGGAAACTCCCCAGAACCCCAGGCCTGAGGAAGCTGCTGCACTGTAATTTTCGGTTAACGCTGGGTTTGCAATAGCACTAGGGCTGGCGTTACAGCACTAGGACTGGCGTTACACCCGCTGAGCCTTCAATAGCACTAGGGCTGGCGTTACACCCGCTGAGCCTTCAACAGCACTAGGGCTGGCGTTACACCCGCTGAGCCTTCCTTTCCCCTACCCTGCAACAGCCCTCAGCAAGGTCCATCAGTCACCAGAGAAGCCCCACTGGCACAGCGGAACACAGGCATCCCCGGCTCCGGCAGATGGGCCCCGTTTGTGCTCCTTTTTCACACTAGCTGGGACAATCTGAAGCTATCCCGGTGTTTCCCATTTTCCTGTCCCTCACACCCAAGGGAGATGGGGGCGGGCAGAGTCCCTGTGACACGCGGTTGCCGTGGGCCACCACAGACACGCCCCTCGCTCTCGGGAGCCA
>NW_010306507.1:0-228 GCF_000700745.2 Antrostomus carolinensis | reverse complement strand
CCGCAGGAGCCCGGGCTGCCCATGAGGGGCGGCTCCTCTCGGCTCCCGCCTGCGGGGACCGCAGTCCGGTCCGGGCCCAGCCCAGCCCGCTCCTGCGGAGCCCGGGCCAAGCGCTGAGGCCGGCGGAACGCGACCGGAGCACAAACCGGCTTCGCTCCGCGGTCTCGTAGCCCTCGCCGCCCCCGTAGTGGGCGTAGCTGCGCACCCGGAAGTGAGGAGCTGCGGCGA
>NW_010306506.1:6145-6405 GCF_000700745.2 Antrostomus carolinensis | reverse complement strand
CCCTGCCCAGAGCCCTGGCACCTGCAGCCCCCCTGCCCCAGAGCCAGACATTGGAGCTCAAACCATCACCAGGACACAGCATCCATCCCCATGTCCCCACCACAGCTGTGTCACCCCCATGGGGCAGAGTGTTCCAGACACAGGAGGTCCCCATGGCTCCTCAAACCAAGGGGGGCCTCTCGCCCACTCACCAGCAGCCGTGGCGCCAGGGCCAGCGCTGCCCAGGAGCAGGTCCATGCCCAGGGACGCTCAGGCCAGTG
>NW_010306506.1:5456-6096 GCF_000700745.2 Antrostomus carolinensis | reverse complement strand
AGGACGCTGCTGACTCAGGTTCCCAGCCGGCGCAGCACAAACCTCGCCATGGGATGGTGTTTTCCTGCTTCTCCCAAAGTGCCGACGCTTGTGGGAACGGGAGCGGTGAAGGGGAAAGCAAACAGGGACGAGGAGTGAGGGGAAAACCAGACGGCAGAGCGGAGAGAAGGGTGCAGCGTCAGCCGAGGGAGGCAGGAGGGTGGATGCAGCCCAGCGACGCTGCCTGAGACACAGGTCACAGGACAGGGTCCCCTTTCCCAGTCCTCACTGACCCCGCTGAGCCCTCAGCTGTCCCCGGGAGGACGATTTTCCCAGGCCACTCATCCTTGTCGATGCCCTGTGCTCCTGGCCCCCAAAGGCCCCAGGCTGTGCCCCTGCAGCCACCCCCTCCCTGCAGCACCCCAGCTCTGGCTGAGCTGAGCAAACAGCTCCTGGCTGGGCCAGGGGACCAACACGTTACGCTGGAGAGTCCGGCGAGGCTGGGGGACACTGAGAAGAGAGGACACATGCTCCCCTGTGCAGAGGAGCCCCCACACCCAAGGGAAGGCTCATCCCTGGGGGAGCATCACCCACACAGGGTGGTCAGGATCCCGCTCGCTGAGGGGGTACCCCCGGGCACAGGCTCTGCCTGAACCCCCTC
>NW_010306506.1:4976-5302 GCF_000700745.2 Antrostomus carolinensis | reverse complement strand
CCGCCCCCGCCCCAGCCCTGCAAGAGGAGCCCCGCCCCCCGCGGGAGGAAGTTGCCCCACACGCAGCCGCCATCCTGTGCCCCGATGTGACGAACGCGTCCAGCCCGCGGTGCCTGCGCGCAGCCCCCTCCCAGCGGGACACTGGCCAGGGACCCCCCAGTCAGGCCACCCCCCTGCCTGCCCTCCCGCGGGGTCCAGCCTGCCGCCCCTCACATACGCCCAGCTCTTTGCAAGGCAAGAGCCAGTGGCTCCTCACACTCCCTGCCTGCCTGGCAGCTGGAGCAAGGATGGGGCTGTGCCGGGGCTCCCGCTGCAGCCCGAGGCTC
>NW_010306506.1:4231-4464 GCF_000700745.2 Antrostomus carolinensis | reverse complement strand
CAGCCCCAAGCATCCTCAAGCTGGGCAGCCGGGGTCCTGGTGGGGGGCTGCCAGCCACAGCTCTGCCCCCTGGCTCAGCCTCTCCCACTGACTCATGGCCCTGCTCACCAGCTTCCTCCTGGCACCAGCCCGGGGGATTTTCTGGTGACTCTCTGGAGGTTCCGCAGGGAGCAGGGGCAGGGCCGGGGCAGCAGGGAAACCCCTGCGTCTGGCAGCACCGGCAGCCTCAGAGC
>NW_010306506.1:3375-3769 GCF_000700745.2 Antrostomus carolinensis | reverse complement strand
ACCCCCGAGGAAAACAGGTCCAGGACCTCGGCTGGGGCTGAACACCTGCCTGGATGCCTGCCATGGGGAGAAAACAACCCTGCTTGGGGACACGGTGACACTTCAGGCAGGCTGCAGGTCTCCAGCTGGGAGGTGCTGGTTGGGCCAGCAGTGAGGTTTGGGGGGGCTGGATGGAGCCAGGAACCCCCAGAGCCAGGCCCGGACCCTCCACAGCTCCGTTCCCCCAGTGCAGGTGAGCAGGCAGGGGACAGCTGGGGAGGGGAGAGGTCTGACAGCCGCGGCCACAGGGTGCACCAGGGTGGCAAAGGTGGCAAGAGAGCCAAGGAACAGGGAGGACAAAGGGACACCCGGCTGCCACCATCACTGCCTCACACCTGAGAGCCCAAGAGTTGGC
>NW_010306506.1:2752-3141 GCF_000700745.2 Antrostomus carolinensis | reverse complement strand
GGGAGAGCCCGGCCCCAGCTGCTGCAGAGGGCGGGGAGCTGCGCGGACCTATCATCCACCACACAGTGCCAGCGCCACGGCCACCGCAGCACAGCCAGATTCCCCGGCACGCAGGACACGGGCACATGCCCCCAGCCAAGCTCAGTGCTGCTGCCATCCCACAGGCTCTGCAGCTCCCCGTGCCCAGGGAGCAGAGCTGGCCGGCTGACACGGCACGATGGCCCAGGCATGGGGACACTTGGCGCAGGAGCAAGGTCGAAGGCACGGGGAGCAGCTCTGCGTCAGAGGCTTGGAAGCCCCATTGCTCCTGCTCAAGGGCTCCAGACAGAAACAACATTCCTGCACACGCTTCCCGTATCCTCTGCCCGATGCTGGGCTGTGCGTGGGCT
>NW_010306506.1:2018-2535 GCF_000700745.2 Antrostomus carolinensis | reverse complement strand
CATCCTCCAGCTGGGCCCAGGACCCTTCTTGGCAAACTGCACCGCGTGCCACGGCCCCGCAGCGCTCCCAGCCCCACCAGTCCCTGGCCCCACACGCCTTCCCCACCTGCCTGATGCTCCACAAACGCATCTGCATGTCTCCCTGCCTGTCCCTTGCTTCACCTAGGGAACTCCCCACCCCCTCAACAGCAGCTTCTTGCCAATCCTTTGCCCTGTTTCCCCAGGCAGGATCCTGCCCCCGGCCCTGCCACCCCACAGCCCCGGTGCTGCTGCTCTCGTCTGGGTGAGGATGACGCAGCCGGTGTCAGCCGGGCGGATCACCTCCACCCCGCAGGCACTGACACCAGCGCTGCTGCTTCATCACTCGACAGCACCAATCCCAGCTGCAAACCGCACATGTCACACCTGCTCCAGGCACCCAGGCGGGTGGCACAGTCACCTCCCAGTATCGGGCTGGGACATCCCCCCTTCACACCTTCCCCAGCCTCTTCGCACCCTGGGAAACCCCCGTCTGTTC
>NW_010306506.1:1579-1973 GCF_000700745.2 Antrostomus carolinensis | reverse complement strand
CCCCCGGGGCCCCGGGCCAGGGGCCAGCCACAGCCTGTGCCAAGGCAGCCGGGCAGCCTCCCTGCTGGGCACAGCCATGCCAATGCCAGGAGGGGACCAAGCGCCTCGCAGGCCCCTGTGCAGAGCCCTCGCCATGTGGCACAACCCCTGTGCTCACCAGTGCCATGGGATGGAGAGGAAACCCATCTGCTGGGAAGCCCTCGAGGTAGGAAATCCTGGGTTTGAAAAAAATGAGTCAGCCTCTGGCAGAGGTCTCTGAAATCGCCATGGTATTGGACCTGGAGGGAAACCAGTCCAGACCATCCCGTCTGCTGGAGAGCGCTGTGCAGAGCCCGGCAGCCCCAGGGCCGCAGGCAAGGGGTGCATCAGGTCCAAATGCCATGGGGCCCTTGTT
>NW_010306506.1:0-1545 GCF_000700745.2 Antrostomus carolinensis | reverse complement strand
CCTCGTCCCGTCTCACCTTTGGCTCTGGCTTTGACCAACTTTTGTTTTACCAAACTCCTCCAGGAGCAGGAGCGTGGTGCAGGACATGAGAGGGGTGCAGGGAGCGAGGGCTGCACAGGACAGCACCAAGACATTGTCACCTGCAGTGGCTTTGGGAAGGGATGTCCCCTGTCATCCCTTCAGCCACCCAGGACCATCCCCCTCTGGGGTAAGACAGGGGCTGGGAGGGGAGTGGGCAGGATGGGGCTCAGCAGCCGCAGGTTCCTCGAGGCTGCTCTGGACCGTCAGCCGGCACAGCACGGCACAGCATGGCACAGCACAGCACAGCATGGCACAGCACGGCACAGCACGGCACAGCATGGCACAGCACGGGTGGGCAGTGCTTTGTTCCTGGGCGGTGAGATGGGCACAGCAGCTGCCTGCTAAAACGGGAAGAGCAGCGATTGTGACAATGACAGCGAACCTGCCTGTCTGTCCAGCACGCAACAGGGACAACGCGGTGCCAAGAACCTGCCTCAGTGACAAAGCGGCTCAGGAATAAGAAGCGGGGGTTTGTAGAAGGTGAAATATGGGCAAAACTGGTTGTATTTAATTGTAAACTACAAGAAGCAGAAGGAAGAGTGGTAGAGGCAACATGCTCAGATTTCAGTAAAACATTTGACAACTGTTCTAATGCTCACTGCCAAATTAATTCAGAGCGGCTCAGTTGTCAACACAGGCATATGGACAAAACCCAGGCAGCCGGGGAATGGCAAACGGCCTGGCCAGCAGCCGGGGAGCTGCAGGGCTGCACGACCCTCGGGGCCTTTTAAAACCTCTTCTGCAGGCACGGGTGCTGGGCTGCAGGAGCTCTGGGGATGGAGAGCTGCCGTGGTGCCAGGGGAAGAGCAGGGCTGGAGGGACCCTGGGTGAGAGCCACCAGCGCTGTGGGAGCTGCTACCCCGGGGAATGGCAAACGGCCTGGCCAGCAGCCGGGGAGCTGCAGGGCTGCACGACCCTCGGGGCCTTTTAAAACCTCTTCTGCAGGCACGGGTGCTGGGCTGCAGGAGCTCTGGGGATGGAGAGCTGCCGTGGTGCCAGGGGAAGAGCAGGGCTGGAGGGACCCTGGGTGAGAGCCACCAGCGCTGTGGGAGCTGCTACCCCGAGCACCCTGTGGCAGAGACCAGCCCCAGACCCCGCCTGCTCGGCCCCGGGGCCCAGCAACCCCCTTCCATGGGGCAGGGATGGGGAGGACCAACCACACCAGCACCGCACCCGGTCACTGCCCGGTGGGCTCAGGACCACGGCCATGTGAGAGCCTCCGAGGGGGTCTGGCCGTGGGGGTCTGGCCGTGGGGCTGGCGCAGGGTGGGAGCCCCACAGCAGTGCCGGGGTACTGAGCTCACCCACTTCACGGGTGCTCGGCAGGGCAAAGCCCGGCACGGGTGACGGGAATGTCTCAGTACTGCATGGGTTTAAGGCCCCTGTGGCCCTGCTACACACACAGTTCTCCTGCCCACCTTGTTTATTTTACTTATATTTCAGTAATTTGCTGATTACCCTTTTT
>NW_010306505.1:0-202 GCF_000700745.2 Antrostomus carolinensis | reverse complement strand
TGCCCGGGCCCGACGGGACGGTTCGGAGCCGAGGTACATCCCGGGGAAGAAAAATCTCGGTTTTTTTCCCGGGACTCCGGAGCAAAGCGGCGTTGCGCGGCCCGTTCCGGGGGGAGCGGGGGGCTGAGAGGGGTTCGGACCCCCCAGGAGAGCAGCAGAGGGGGCAGCTGGGCACTTGGTGTGCCCACCAGGTGTCCGAGCC
>NW_010306504.1:0-770 GCF_000700745.2 Antrostomus carolinensis | reverse complement strand
ACACATGTAGCTTATGCATGTGATACTGTGTAGAGCACATCAGATAATAGTATAAAAGTTTTGCTCTCACTAATTTTTTGGGGTTTTTTTGTTTGTTTTTTGCCCCAGTGCAATAACCAATATGGTATAAATATTGTATTCTTTTTGTCAGCTCCATAGGTTTAAAGCTTAGTAGTGGTTTTGAGAAAGATAATTGCTAGAAGCTTTTATTGTCCTCCAAAAACACCCTAATATCTCACAGGATACTGAGCCTTAAGGGCATGTTTCTGATTACATACGACTTCATTTTTTTGAGGCTGTGACGTAGATTTCTGGGGTTTTTTTTGTTTTGTTTTGTTTTTTTAGCTGAAGTTCTTCTTGTAGATAAGATTTATTATTATTTTATTATTATTAAATTGAAAGCTTTGCGTAATTTCAGTGGATTCTGTAGTTGCAGCAGGTATAAGGCAGTGGATTCTTAACTAAAGCACTTGAGCTCTGAAAACATCAAACTGTAATACCTTGTGAGGAAGAACGCTGGTGATGAATTTTATATGAATTTTGAGCTTGTCTTTGTTATGAGTTGCTGAAACAGAAAGGAAAAATTTGTGTGTTGTTTTGGAACTGAGATTTGCTACTTTCCTGTTATGCACTGGTCTTACCCAAGATTGCCTAAAGCCATTGTTGTAATGCAGGAACTCTTGGGGTTTTCTGTTGTATGAATCCAGCAGATCTGGAGCTGGTGTTCAGTCCAAAACAGCATTACATTTTACATTCAGTGAACATTGTGG
>NW_010306503.1:0-216 GCF_000700745.2 Antrostomus carolinensis | reverse complement strand
TTGACCCACGTTGCTCCACGTTGACCCGTTCCCATCCAAGCTGACCCCTCTTTGTCTCTCTGTAGGCGAGAAGCCCCACCAATGCTCCATCTGCTGGCGCTCCTTCTCCCTCCGTGACTACCTGCTGAAGCACATGGTGACCCACACGGGCGTCCGGGCCTTCCAGTGCGCCATCTGCTGCAAACGCTTCACCCAGAAGAGCTCCCTCAACGTCCA
>NW_010306502.1:0-3487 GCF_000700745.2 Antrostomus carolinensis | reverse complement strand
CACTCCCTTCATCATCTTGGTGGCTCTACTACAGAGCTGACTAGAAGAGTAAGGTCATAGAATGGTTTGGGTTGGAAGGGACCGTAAAGCTCATCCATTTCCAACCCCCCTGCCAGCAGCAGGGACACCTTCCACTAGACCAGGTTGCTCAAAGCCTCATCCAACCTGGCCTTCAACACTTCTAGGGAGGAGCAGCCACAGCTTCTCTGGGCAACCTGTTCCAGTGTCTCACCACCCTCACAGCAAATAATTTCTTCCTAATATCTAATCTAATCCTCCCCTCTTTCAGTTTCAAGCCATTTCCCCTTGTTCTGTCACTACCTGGCTTTGTAATGCCTGTGGCATGTCTCTGTTTTGCTTGTTATAAATTCATGGTTGTGTAGGAGATTCTGTTAAATCAATAAGGAAGTGATTTGGAGAAGCTGTGATAAAAATCAGGTAGGATTTTTCTCTGGTCAAGAAGACTCTTAACTGAGATGTGAATCTGCTCTGTGAGAATTTAGAAGATCTAACTCGTAAGTGTACTAGGTACAGTTCTGCTTCATGTGTTCCAAAATAACCCTTTTTCCAGTTGAGTTTGAGTTTTCTGTAAACCTGTAAAGTATGGATTTGTTGGTTTTTTTTCCCCAGAGGTACTGTACTGCTTTGGGGTTCTATGATCATAGTTTGTTAGTTTTCACTTTTCTTTGAGGTGGATCTTAACAATTAGGACTCCTGAAAAATAAGTGCTTGAATTAGGGGAGTGATTCAGACATGGGCCTGCTCGCTCTTGTTCATTGTTTTAGAAAGTGAAATTCTTCTGAGATTTTCTGTTGAATAAAAAATCCAGAAATTTTATTTTATTTTATTTTATTGGCTTCTCCATAACCTCATAAGTTGTACTTTTAATTGAGACATTTGGAAATTAGAGTTTGAATTTTATATATATGTAACTGATGCTGTGTGAAAATATGCAGTTTAATTTATGTAATCAACATTCTACCTTTTTTAATAGATTTGCTCTTTTTCCCCAAAATGCATGTCACTTTATTCCCATTTCATAACCTTTATTGTCACAATTAGGATTTTTGGTTAGGTCTAAAAAGCTGAATCTGCATCCTTTCTGCTGTACCATTTCCTTTTGCTTCACTTAAACTTCTCAATATTTCACTGTAATTTTACACAGGACAGTTTATTAAAGAAAAAAAAAAAGAAGAAGAAGAAGAAAAAAAAACCAACTAAACCAAACTGTGAGAGTCTTAAAGAAAACAAGAATAAAAATTCCTTCATCTTCCCCAGTGCTGGAAGAGTCATTGTTGTGCCTCCTTTAGCAGGAGGGATGGAGAGCAGTGGTGTCTTACTCTTGATGTACTTTGACAGTTCCTATCATGCTGATCAGTAGTAACTAATAATAAAGATTGAATTGGTTTCATTTGGGAACGTGTCATTCAGTGACCTTAAAGTTTCTGAAGGGAGTGTGGAGGAGAGAGTTCCAAGAAGAGGTTTAAAAAAATAAAATAAAAATAAAATAAACAAATAAGCAGCGCTTTTAAAATATCATGCTTGAACAATTTGGGGTTTATATCTTCTTAAGGAAACAGGTTTTAATTCATAAGCTGTGCAATCAAGGTAACCCTGTTTTTCTGCCTCTTGCCAAGAAAGGAAGCACTATTTAAGTCAAACTTTTCAGTTAAATTTTTATTTTATTACTATCCATACATGTGAAAAAAAGACAAAAGAGTTAAAATGTTCTTCACCTTCAAGTAGTTTATTTTGTTGTACTAAAATTTAACTTTTATGTTATGTGGGAAAGCAGGAGACAACTTCCAAAAAGTTGTATCTTTCTGGAAGAAAACTGTTGAACCTGTCTTGAATCAATGAATAAATGAAACTTTATTTATTAAAGTACATAGTACCCAATTCTAAATCTTTGCTTTTGGTTTCTATCCTCCAGGGAACACAGTGAGTAACCTGATTTTCATTCTACCTCCAATCTATGGTGCGATTCAGACCTATAAAGATGGCCTTGAAAAACGGTATTTAGCTGCATATTTGTGTCTTACAGGTACGTGTAAAACTTCATTTGCTCTTTCATTACCAAGAGAGCTCAGATGTGCAATGAACAATACCCACAGATTAATAAACCAAGTAGTTAAATCCAAATACTAAGTGTGTGAAATGTAAACCTCAATTTGTTATACTCATTAATGTTTACAGAAAATTGGTATTTGTTGGAAGGACATGAGGTTAGAATTCACTAAATAACTTTATGAGATTTTTTTAAAGTGATCCTTTTCTGGCTTGAAGTCCTGCTCAGTACAGCTTAGCTTACTGTGTCCTTTCATGATGATTTACAAAAGGTATCTTGTGCCTCCTACTTCCAAACACTTTCACACTATATTGATATTTTTTGTGGCATTTCTATGGAACAGTAATACAAGAAATGGCCAAGATCTTGAAGGAACTAGAAAAGTATTATTTCATGAGTTTAAATTTGTTTTCAGTTCCTCTTTGGCATGTATCACCCGATTGCTGTCGTATCTGGGAAGTTTTGCAAGGGTGGAAGAACAATGTGACTTTCGTGCATAGGTGAACTTAAGGGCAGCCTGGTTTTTTTTATTCTAAAATAACAAAATTCATAAAAGAACCAACTTCCTTTAAAACATTAATTATGCAACTAGAAGTCATGTGCCTTGTGAGAAAAGATGATGTCTGAAGATGGTTCAGATTTGGCAGTTGGATCTTGAAGTGGGTATCACAGAATTTCTGTGTTTCACAGGATTTCTGTGTTTGCTATAGCTCCTATCTCTGTGGAGGCTGGCTTTCCCAGTCTCCTCAGTGGTAAGAGATTAATTTACTGTAAATGTTACTTTTAAGATTGGTGTACTTACATATTTAGATAAATATTGCCAAAAACCACATATCCATATGCTAAATGTATTCTTGATGCCAATTAAACTGTAACATCTACCAGGTACCAACTTCATGGTTTTACAGTTACTTCAGCTTTGCTGATATATGTGAAAAATAAGCAGCAACAATGCTTTGGATGTTGTCTGAACACTTTCCAAATAGCCATTTGTAGGCTTTGTATACGTTTGAGTAATTAATCATTTTTTGTCTCAGCATAAAATACTTTGGTAGGAGGAATTCCTGAAGGTCAGGGTTTCCTTTTAAAAAGACAAGGGAAGAAACAGCGTGTAAGCATTTGCTGAAGTTAACTCATTGCATTTTCTTGAATCAAAGTATTCTATCCTCCTTTTCTTTCTAAACTTAAAAAAAACCCCCCAAAACTCTGTGTTTGAGACTCAGTCTTCACCATAACTTGTGGCTGCCCCCTGAGAGTCACACTTCATGATGGACAAAGTGTGCCACTACCTGAGCAGAATGTCAAGCTGTCACACCAAGACTGCCCTGAGTGGGCATTTCTCGTACTGTTTAATGTTTAAAATGTGTGTTGTTGTTGGTTTTTTTTGGTGGGGTTTTTTTAAAGTCTATCTTTGATCAC
>NW_010306501.1:18933-20070 GCF_000700745.2 Antrostomus carolinensis | reverse complement strand
CTCTCCTCCTCTCCTCTCCTTGGCTCTTTTCCACCATGAGGTGAACATCAACATTTCTTTTTTGTTTTCTTACACAGATGGACATCGAGACCGTTTACTCCGAGCCAAGTGAGCCCCACAGGTGGTTGGGGTCTGGCCCAGGGTCACCTCCTGTGACAGAGGAGAGGTCACCTTGGGAAACCCCATTTTTTGGGTCAAACGTAGGGGATACACACACACACCCCACAACTTTCCCCTGTGTGAACCCAGATGTGTCCCTCTCTCCACCATCACCACCCATTTCTCTTCCCATTCCCAAGATGTACGTCCTCAAAGGCTTTCAGATCATTGTGCCACTAGCTCGCTGGCAGGAAGTCCCACCAGCTCAACGTTTTGAGCTCATTGTTTTATCTTTTCTCTCTGGTTTTACCTCAAAGATGAGTTTTCTGCCCTAATCACTGCCGAGAAAAGTTGGTCAATGATATCAGAGCTGTCAAGAGTTAAGACCTACAAGGCAAATCTCTTCATAACATACCTTGACTTTTGGTCAGTCCTGAAGAGGTCAGGCAGATGGTTTTAGATGGTTGTTGAAGGTCCCTTCCAACTGAATCATAGAATCATTTAGATTGGAAAAGACCTTTAAGATCATTGAGTCCAACCATAAACCTAGTCTAGTCTGTTCTCTACTCCACTCTGGTGAGACCCCACCTGCAGTGCTGCCTCCAGTGCTGGGGCCACCAACAGCACAAGGACATGGAGCTACTGGAGTCAGTCCAGAGGAGGCCACCGGGCTGAAGCAGCTCTGCTGTGAGGACAGGCTGAGAGAGTTGGGGCTGTTCAGCCTGGAGAAGAGAAGGCTCTGGGGAGACCTTCTAGTGGCCTCCCAGTACCTGAAGGGGCTCCAGGAAGGGTGGGGAGGGACTTTGGCCAAGGGCAGGGAGTGAGAGAACAAGGGGTGATGGCTTGAAAGTGGCAGAGGGGAGATGGAGCTGAGATGTGAGGAAGAAATTGTTTGGTGTGAGGGTGGTGAGCCAGTGTCCCAGGTTGGCCAGAGAAGTTGTGACTGCTCCTCCCTGGAAGTGTTTGTGGCCAGGTTGGATGAGGCTTTGGGCCACCTGGTCTAGTGGAAGGTGTCCCTGCTGCTGGCAGGGGGGTTGG
>NW_010306501.1:16377-18904 GCF_000700745.2 Antrostomus carolinensis | reverse complement strand
TTCTATGAAACACAGGATTTATTATTAAAAAAACACCCAGCAGCACCTTGAAACCATCTCCCCACACATTTGAGGACCAGCCCGTGGATCTCAGTCTCTTTTCTCCCCTAGAACATGCTTTCCTCAGAAAATGGCTCTTGCTCTCTGACCCAGAGGACTTCTCTGCGGGGGCCAAGGGTTATCTGAAAGTCAGCCTGTTTGTGCTGGGGCCTGGAGATGAAGCTCCTGTGAGTATCACCCTGGCCATGGTGTGGGGACCTTCCACCTGTGGTGCTCCACTGCCCTGGGCCATCAAACCCTGTGCCTGTTCCCAGAAAAGCTGCAGATCTTCCTCCACTTTGGGGACAAGGTGCTGGATTTTGGGGGTTTTCATGGTCATTTCAGGACTTTTGGGATCTCGGTTGTGTTTTCTTCTTGTCCTTTAGCTGGAGAAGAAGGAGATCTCTGAAGACAAAGAAGACATCGAGGGCAACCTCCTGCGCCCCACTGGGGTCACCTTGAGAGGGGCTCACTTCTGCCTGAAGATCTTCAAAGCTGAAGATCTACCCCAGAGTAAGTGTCTCTTTTGCTGGGCTGGAGCACACCGGGTCAAGCCCTTGGCAAGGTGCTGGAGAGGAGTAAGGACACAGAGAAGGAAACTTGACCCATAATCTTGGTCCAAAGACCTCACAGATATTTGTCAGTTGTAAAGTACTTGAGAGATAAGTCTCTTACTGGTACAAACTGGTTTTACCCTGTTACTCCTCCCAACCTGGCTCAATGGAGATGTACAACCCACTCGGAGAGCCATCTGGATACTTCCATGAGCTTTCAACATCTCCTTCCCCTTCCAGTGGATGATGCTGTCATGGACAACGTCAGGCAGATCTTTGGCTTTGAGAGCAACAAGAAGAACTTGGTTGATCCCTTCGTGGAAGTCAGCTTCGCAGGCAAGATGGTGAGTGGCCAGAGCATGGGACAGGAACCAAGCATGGAGAACATTTGGTCCTTTGCTTTGCTGGACCATTTACAAAGGTCCCATCAGTCCTTGTCCCACCTCATCTTCTCCATTTGCATTGTGATGTCCTGAAGCTGGGGGTTGAGAGCAGCTCAGCTGATGTCCCCAGCCCTGTCCCCATGTGTGTGGCATGTTTGGAGCTCAGAGGTGCTGCTGGACGTGGCAATTTCTTTGTTGGGTTCTTTGTGGTGCTGTTGCATTAAAAATGGAGATGGAGAGACAGAGCTCCTGAGGGAAGGGGAAGGTGCAGCAGCAGAAGGTTGTGCTGCTCTTGGTGCTGTCCCCATGCCACCAAATGTCCCCCCATGACCAACCAGGGCATGGAGGTGACTCTGGTGGTTTTGCAGAGCCCTGTCCCCCTCCCTTTGCTGCTGTGTCCCCTCACCAAGCGATGTGCCCATCACTTCTCTTTTGATGCACAGCAGCACTTAAGGGCTGAGAACCTCCCCAACCCATAGATCTTCCCCTGGGGACATTGGCCAGGGGGACCAGAGACTGGGGACATGATCTTGAGCAAACACAGTGGGAAGGGGGTGAGTTTCTGGTGGTCCCAGGGGGGTGAGATCCATGAGAAGCCCATAGCATCCTCTGCCTCCTGCATGGAGGGGTTTATCCAGGTGATGCAGAGCCCCACCAGGTCACCCATCAAATGGTGGTTGTGTTTTGGGGGATCTGAGGCTTCCCAGCTCCATGGACGTGGTGTATGGCTTTCACAGAATCCCAGAATTGGATTGGAAAAGCCCTCTGAGATCATCGAGTCCAACTAACTAGCAAATCCCCTATGACTGACCCATGTCCCTCAGCACTGTGTCTACACGACTCTTCAATCCCTCCAGGGATGGGGACTCCACCACTGCCCTGGGCAACCCCTTCCAATGCCTCAGAACCCTTGCAGCAAAGAAATTCTTCCTCACATCCCATCTCAACTGCCCTGGCCACAACTGGAGCCCATTTCCTCTTGTCCTGTCCCTTGGGCCTTGGTTGGACAGATGGACAAACACTAGAACGCAGCCGTGAGTTGCAGGCAGCACTGACTCTTCATCTCCCATCTCACACCTTCAGCTCTACTCAAGGATCCTGGAGAAGAATGCCAATCCCCAGTGGAACCAGTGCCTGACGCTGCCAGCAATGGTGAGTGTGGCTGCTCCCCAGTTCCCCACCCAACCCCATGGCCACCACTCACCACTCCTCTCCTCTTTTCCCAGTTCCCTTCCATGTGTGAGAAGATGAGGATCCGGGTGACCGACTGGTGAGCAGGGATGGGAAAGCTGAGCTGGAGGAGTGAGGTGGGCAAACCCCTGGTCCCTGGTGTGATGGTGTCATGGGTTGTGTTGCAGGGACCGTCTGACACACAACGACATCATCGGCACCGCCTACCTCTGCATGTCCAAGATCTCAGCCCCTGGTGGGGAGCTGGAGGGTAAGGGGGGAGCAGCAGGATGGGATTTGGGGTGCATGGCCATGGAGGAGCACTGCATGCTCATGGCTGGAGGTTGGTGTTGGCTTGGAGGATGTCACAGCTGTGATGGT
>NW_010306501.1:10802-16366 GCF_000700745.2 Antrostomus carolinensis | reverse complement strand
TCACTGGTGCTGGGGGACACTTGGGATGGGGTCCTCAGGGGTTGCTCCATCCCATGGTCTGTTTTCTGGTTGGATCTGGCCCTTCCTGGTTTGTGGTTTTGAGGATCTTCAGGTCATCTCAGGAGCATTGGGATGGGGGGAGCTGCAGGACTGCCATGCACCAGAGGTTTTGCTTTCTCTTTTCCTTGCTGAGTGGAGGTGGCTCTGGTCCCCTGTGCTGTTGGTGACAGGCAGTGGTGTCACCAGTGCTGGAAGATGCCATGTCCCACCTGTTCTTGCCCCTGTTTGTGGCAGGTGGCCTTCTCCTGAGGTGGCATTTAGGAACTATCACAAGATGGGATGGGGGTTCAGGTCCAGCTTGTGTTGAGGGTGCTGTTCCAAGTCCCAGGGGCTTTGTGAAGAGAAGGACCACCATGGAGGTGCTGGCTGGGATCAGTTGGGTGACACTCACCGTGTCACTTGTGCCGGGTGGGAGGACAGAGAGTTGGGACACTGTTGCGGGGCTACAAGGACCACAGCAGGGCCAGGAGCAGAGGCTGCTCTAACCTGCATGAGCTTCTACTGCTGCTAACAAGCTTTGGTGGCATCTGCAACCCCATTGGGACCTCCCCTCACTCTGTTCCCTTTCCTTTGTGCATCTCTGAGGCTCTTGGGTGCCCGTGTCCCCCCCAGCACTGCCTGGCCATGTGTGCAGAGCATGGTGTTGGGGTGCAGCACTGTTCTCCACTGGGATCCTTGTGTGTCCATCACCCATCTTCCCCAGCTAAAGTGGAGCTTCTGGGCTGGTCTGGAGAGATGGAGAGAGGCGAGGGGGGGAGGAGGAGGCTGCAAAGTGTCTGCCCAGGACTGGCACATCCTACCCCACCACTGAGATCTTCTTGATCTCAAGGACGTGCCAGGAAACCACGACTCCCACCCATCCCATGGGCCCATCCAACTTCTGCAACGTGTGGAGAATCCTTCAGGGTTTCTCAGATCCTCCCATTTCTCACCAATCCTGGGGTCTCTGGGCTGTGGAACGACTTCCACCCTTCTCTCTCTGTTTCTCCATCACCTATTGGCACTAAAAGCCCCTGAATCTATTGGCCCATGAGAACATCCACCCTCGTTTCCATAACCCTCCATCCTCTCCTCATGTTCTTCTGCCAGCCTTTCCTAACCTCTCTCCATTTCTTTGTGCCTCAGATGAGTTTCCTGCTCTCGCGAAGCCTCTGAAAGCCACAGACCGTACGTCCCCTTACCCTCTTGGTTTGCAATCACCACTTGGTAATGGTTTTGCTGGTTCAACTGGTTCCATCAGGGCTGGAGAACTCGTTGGAATTGGGGGAACATCAGCTGCATCAGGCTGAGAGAGTTGGGGCTGTTCAGCCTGGAGAAGAGAAGGCTCCAGGGAGACCTTCTAGTGGCCTCCCAGTACCTGAAGGAGCTCCAGGAAGGCTGGGGAGGGACTTTGGCCAAGGGCAGGGAGTGACAGGACAAGGGGTGATGGCTTGAAAGTGGCAGAGGGGAGATGGAGCTGAGATGTGAGGAAGAAATTGTTTGGTGTGAGGGTGGTGAGCCAGTGTCCCAGGTTGGGCAGAGAAGCTGTGGCTGCTCCTCCCTGGAAGTGTTTGTGGCCAGGTTGGATGAGGCTTTGAGCAACCTGGTCTAGTGGAAGGTGTCCCTGCTGCTGGCAGGGGGGTTGGAACTGGATGAGTTTTGAGGTCCCTCCCAACCCAAACCAGTCCATGATTCTATGCCTGGGCACTTTGATGGGAAGAAGGAACAGCTCCAGCACGACCTCCCCCTGCCACTCCAGGGCAGTGGAGCCCCTTCTCCACAGCAAATTTGGGGTGTCCACGTTGGACAATGATGTCTCTGTGGTCCACTGTGGTGAACCCGCTGTGCACAGGGAGCAGCCAGCTCAGGAGCTCAGAGCAGGACCCTGCAGATGATTTCTGTCCCTTTGCTGCTCCTTCTGCTCGAGGTTTCCCCCAAAATGAGCCGTTCCCTTCTGAGGTCCCTCTTACTGCCCTACATGGAGCACGGGACCAGCTCCTTGGCTGGTTCACACCACCAAAGCCGTATTCTCCTTCTCTGGGGACCCTTCCCAGGACTGGGAAGCTCTGTGCCCCTTGTACATCCCCACACCCACCTTGTCTTTCTCCTGCAAAGAGGTAAGTTCTTGTAGGACTCAAAAAAGGTCAAAATCTGCAATATTTTTGGTGGTCTCCAGCCACATGCATGTGATCCCCGTGGTCCTGCAGCAAATCCCCACGGGACATGTCCTTGAGGTGCCTTCAGGACTCTCTCTAACAGCTCTTTCCCCTCGTGGTTCCCAGTGGATGATGGACTTGGGTTCCTACCAACCTTCGGTCCCTGCTATATCAACCTCTACGGCAGCCCCCGGGAGTTCACCGGCTTCCCCGACCCTTACGAGACGCTCAATTTAGGAAAGGTGACCTCAACTTCTCTCCAACATGACCTAAACTAAACTCTCACCCTTCCTTGCCCAAAAAAAGCTGCTTTTAACCCAAACTGGCTTTGTTGGTAGGAACCTGCACTGCGTTTTCTACCCCTGGCTGTTCCCGCTGCCTAAACATCTCCTGATGTTGTTCTGCTACTCAAATGCTCTCTGCTTTGGAAGCTCTTGTAGATATACTTGGCCTGATCTCACTCCTCTGCTATGAAACCCACTATCTGCAAAGGCAGATCTCACCTGTGGGGTGGGGACATCGGGGTCCTGACACCTGTCCTTGGTCTACCTCAAGGGTGAGGGAGTGGCGTATCGTGGTAGGATGCTGGTGGAACTGGAGACCAAACTGGTGGAGCACGTGGAGCAGAAGGTGGAGGACATTTCTGCAGATGACATCCTGCGGGTGGAGGTAACGAGGTCTCTGTGGGGTTGGTCTCTTCTCCCAGGTAGACAGTGATAGGATGAGAGGTGATGGCCTCAAATTGAACCATGGGAGGTTCAGGTTGGATTTTAGGAGAAATTTCTTCTCTGAAAGAGAGGTCAGAGGTAGGAACAGACTGCCCAGGGAAGTGGTGGAGTCACCATCCCTGGAGGTGTTCAAGAAACATGGTGATGATGAGTTGAGGGTTGAACTGGATGATCTTAGAGGTCTTTTCCAACCTTAATGATTCTGTGTCTCACCTTGTGAGCTCTGGGACTGGTCCTCTGGCACATGGCTTGTGGGACACTAAGGAAGTGGTGTAAGTGTTGTTCCTGGCTGGGTGATGTCCCATGGTCAGTGGGCTTCTGGAGGGTGTCTCCTGCTTCATCTCCATCCCAAGGTGTCCACCTTGCTCCATCAGAACTGCTGCATGGTAGAGAGTAGACCATGGTGAACATGGAGGGGTGGGAGATTTGCTTCAAGAGGACCCTAATCCCATCTCAAGTGCTGTTGCAGATGCTCTCCTTTGGCTCATTTCTTTAGGTTGAAACTACATTTTTATGGGAAGTTCTAACCTTCTCCTTTGTCAGGTTGTCCCTAAACATCTCGTTTCCCCAAACCTCCCCCCCCCCCCCCACCCCAAAATTCCCTTGTTTCAACGTCCACTTTTCTTCTCCACAATACACTTTTCCATCTTGGAGGCCTCACTGAGCTGGTGTGTGCCATGGTAGTGGAGGGTCTGTGTGTAGGAGAGCGATGATGGTGTCTCCTCTATGGACATGATCCTCTACCTGTTGCAGAAGTACCTGCGCCGTCGGAAGTACTCCCTCTTCGCTGCCTTCTACTCGGCCACCATGCTCCAAGATGTAGATGATGCCATCCAGTTTGAGGTCAGCATTGGCAACTATGGCAACAAATTTGACAACACCTGCATGCCCTTGGCCTCCACCACGCAGTACAGCCGGGCTGTCTTTGATGGTGAGCAACAAGGGGGTGACCAAGCACTGGGATGGGTTGTCCAAGGAGGGTGTGGAGTCTCCATCCTTGCAGATATTCAAAACTCAACTGGAATTGGTCATGGACAACCTGTTCAAGGTGATGCTGCTTGAGTAGGAGTTGAACCAGATGATCTCTAGAGATCTTTGCCCACCTTCAGCCATGCTGTGAATGGGGAAGATGTGACTGGGGAGGATTGGAGAAGTCAGGACAGTTTCTTCCAGCTCTGTGTTGGTTTGAAGTGGGTTTTGGGCATCACCTCGGTGCCAACAGTGCCCATTTTTCTTCAAGGATGAGCTAGTGCTTTGGGGTGGCCTTTCCCTGGCTCCTATGGGGCTCTCGCTCTGGTGTGAGATGTTCTCACCCCACCAGGGTTGTTCTGCTGGTTTCTGCCCTCACTGGTCTATAGGAGCTGCTGCAGCCATGGAGGTTGATATACATCCCTTTGGACCTTGGTGTGCATTGCTCATGAGTTTGGGGAACATCATCCCCATCCTCCTGCCCCAAAAGAGCCAAGTGATGGACTTCTGCTCAAGGCCAAATGCTGCACTGCCCACCTTCACCTCCATTCTGGTCCTGAGGAGTTGGGTCACCCCAAGGTGATGACCTCATTGCTGTACTGTGTCCTCCAGGTTGTCAATACTATTACCTGCCCTGGGGCAACGTCAAGCCTGTGGTGGTCTTGTCATCCTACTGGGAAGACATCAGCTATCGGACTGATGCTCAAAACCTTCTCCACTATGCAGCAGACAGGCTGGTGAGTACCATGAAACATTGTCCACCTTCTTTCTTCATCCTGCCTGGGGTGACAGGAAGGGGACAGAAGCCATCTCCAGGCTTGGTCAGGGTTGGGGTTTGATGACTCCTGTGCTGTGGAAGGGAAATCTGTTGGTGCCCTGGGTGACCTGCTCAGCTTTGGAAGGAAGGAGGGAAAGGGAATGCCCTCATCCCTGCTGGGGTGATGGTGGGACAGTGGGGTGTGAATGAAGTGCTTTGTCATGCCACCCACCTGCCTACTGATGCAGGTGCAGGAGACAAGGACCTTCCTTCAGCTCCTGAGCTCTTTCTGGGATTTCTTGCTGTATTTCACTGTCATAACCCCCAGATCTCCAACAGGAGAAACACCAGAGGTGCAGAGCCCTGGTGGGACCCAAACTGGAGTTTCTGGTCACGGGGAGCTGTCCCAGGCACTCGTTGAGGGTGTCCTGGATGTGGGATGGAGTGGGTTGCCAGGGAGCTCCCCACCATACAGCTTCTCTTCCCCACCTATCATGCAGGAAGCAAACCTGGAGAAGATCCACCTCGCTCTCAAAGCCAACCACTCGCCGAGTGAGCTGGATGTCCTGGGAGCTCAGCTGATGGATGATATCATCTCCGACTGCAGGTATCTCTGCCCATTTTGAGCGTGAGTCTTTTCATGCCTTTTATTGCAGGAGGACTTCTTTATCTTAGAAGGGACAACTTCTTCTTCTTTCTTTTCTTCTTCTCTGAAAACCACCGGTCATTTGCTAACGTTTGCTTCCAAGGTTGCTGAGCCAAGGCACGGAGTTGAGAAGGTGACATTTAAGGCAAGTCATAAATTTCCAGCCTTCAGGCAAAGGTTGCAGTGTGGTTCATCTGAATGAGGGACATTGTGTTGGAGCAGGAGATGGAGCCAGCCCAGCCAGAGGGATGGTGAGGCTCATGGAGTGA
>NW_010306501.1:7328-10768 GCF_000700745.2 Antrostomus carolinensis | reverse complement strand
AGGAAGCACCCATGCAGAGCCCCCATAAGGGTTGTTTATAGAACCCCAGACTGGTTTGGGTTGGGAGGGACCTTCAAGCTCATCCAGTCCCAACCCTCCTGCCAGCAGCAGGGACACCTTCCACTAGACCAGGTTGCTCAAAGCCTCATCCAGTTTGGCTCTGCATGGGTGTTGTGTGTCCAACAGCTTGACCAGGAGACAGGGATGTTGCAGGGCTGGATGGTACAACCATCTCTTCATCTCCATGGGCAGCATCTGCTGTGGCTTTGCCTTTCTGAGCACTTCTCAAGCACTTGACCCTTTGTCCAAGGGAGGCTGGCAGGGGGCTGTGGTCTTTCTCTCCATGTTCTCTCCATGTCTCCTGTTTTTTGGGTTGGATTGTGCTTTATGGGGGCAAGAAGCTCCTCTGAGGAGCACCTCTGTGGTATGACCATGGTGTTTTATCCCAAGGACGTCTCAGTCCTTGGGAAGATGTTTCAGAGATGGACCTCACCATGGTCTTTGGACCATAGATTGCCTTCAGGTATGCCCATGAAGGTGATCTCCAAGTCCTGTCCCATTCCCATGCCTGACCACACGACTCCCCTGCTGCAGCTCCACCCCATCAGTTTGGAGAAGGGCAGCAGTAGCATCGTTGATGTGTTTTTAGCTCTGGCAAGTCCTTGCCAAGGGGAATCAAGAGCTGCTGTTCCTCTTGGAGCTTCGGGAGGTAGGTGGAGAGCAGATGAGCTGTGGGAACAGCACTGCAGTGGGCTGTGATGTTGTGTTGGTGGCAGCTGGTGGCTGTGGCAGTTGGACCTCTGTGACCACCAAGCTCACTTGATGGCTCTTGGTGCTTTCCTTCAGCAGAGAGGGAGAATTTGACCTTCTTGACTGTCCCTGAGGCCACCAAACTTGCTGGGAGCAGTTGTCCCTCATCCCTTCCACAAGAGCCACCAGACTGCAGGACCATGCACACTGTCCACCTAGGCTTGCCTCTGTTACCTAAGGTTGGGGAGATGGTGCTGAGCCCTTGGTCCTCCTTTCCACCCACCCTGCTCTTTGAAAAGCCCAAGGAGATATTGTGAAGGTGCAGCAGGCATTGGGGGTGCAACCTCTCTGGACCTTCCTGTGACCCCCATGTGGGACCAGACACCTCCTTCCCTTGGGCAAGGAGACCTTGAACAAGCTGACCCTGCTCTGCAGACCTCCTGGAGGACATGCTTAAAAAACCCACCCCACACACAGACTTACAACCTCCTGATTTCTTTGCTTTTGAGCTCACCAGGAGATGTGTTTGGTGTCCCACACACGCTGGCTCTGCTGGAAAGGTCAGAACTGTCTGACGGGCTGTCCATACCCCCCTTCTTCTGGGACAGGACTTGAGGGATGAACTTTGGGTTTTCCAGAGATGATGTTCCCTCCAAAACAAATTCAATGAACCAGGAGGGGAAAAAAATGTGGCTGTGGGATGTGCCAAGCCCATGGTTCCTCCTGGCTCCTTGCCCCGCTCCATGCTCAGCTCCCACAGGATGCAGCTCATCCATCACCACCGTGGGGGTGGTATTTATGGTGGAACAGCCCTGATGGCTTTTTTGGGGGGGTTTGACACCCCACCATGCACACTGTCCTTGGAGGGGACAAGCTGAGCTGGACCTGTCCATGGCTCCACCCATGATGCTGCCAAAACCTGGTCTCTGCGCTCAACCAGGACAGAGCTCCTCTCCATCAGGACTTTGGAGGGATGGGACAACCCCTCGCTGATCTCCAAAGCTTCCCCATCCTCCTTTGGATCTGGACCTCTTTGGTGAAAGGGTCCAAGTGGGATGAGGTCTCCCCACCTCCTGTTCCCAGTAGGAAAACAGCAACGTGCTGTGGGCATCACCTTGTCCACCTCTGTTTTCAAGACATATGCATGAAGAGTTGGAAGGCAACTGCTCTCTGGAGAAGACAAATGGACAAAACCAGGGAAAGATGAATCGTGGCAAAGTCAAGTACCCAAAACATTGACTTGCAGCTGGATTCAGGTGGCTCCTGCAGCTCCTTCATGCTGATGGGCAGCAGAGTTGACCTGAAGGGTGGGTTTTGTCCCTCTGCTCCTGGACCTGTCACCCATGGTGCAAGGATTGCTCCGTGCTGAAGCTCGGAATGAGCTGCCTGGGAATTGATCCCTCCATCAGAGCTGGGAACACAGCAAAATACTCAGGGGGTGGCCAGAGAGCTCCTGCTGCAGAAGAAGGTCCATGTTTTTGATCGTTCTTTTGGTCTTCTTCATACTTTGTCCAATTCTGTTGTGTCTTTCCCCAGCTGGAAGCACAATGTTCACATGAGGATGCACCATCCGTTTCTGTGCTGGCACAGTGATGTTCTCATCATCTCATCAAAAAACCCTTTTGCTTTTTCCTCATAATTTGTGGCCAGACTGGTAGCAGCCAGCAGAGGACCCATCACTGATGAACTCAACGCTCCCATCTTTTGCCACCTACCATATAACCAGCTCTTTGCCCAGGAGATGACCATCCTCTTAGTCCAAGGTGGCAGAGCTCCTGGGGAAGGACCATGCCATGAGCTTCTGGGGAGCCCAGGAAGGATGCACCAATACCCCAGCAAGTTCTTCAGGAGATGGTGTCACCCCTGCATGGTTCACCATTCCTCTGCAGATGACCACCTCAGGTCTGGGTTGTCCAATTCCCTGCTCTTCTCTTTCTTGGTTGTGGTTTCTGCTAGTTTGTTGGATTCAAGACCCAGACTTATTGATCTTGGGTTCCCCCAGGTTCTCCCAGCTCTCTTCAAGGTTGCCATCACATTGCTCCTTCCAGTCCCCTGACCCTGAGGCGAAGCTACAGATCCCACCCAACTGTCCAGCCCTTTTCTACCTGAATTGCAAATGATTTTGCTGCTCAATTAATTTCCCCCCAGTCCTCTCCTCCCAGCTGCTGAAGGATGGACCCTGATGATGAGCTCTACCCTGATGTCCTCCTGGCCTGGAGCAAAAATGCTGCTTCCAGCTCCATCTCCCCAGCACGTGTTCCTCGTGTCATTGATCCACCTGACCTGGGACAGTTCTTGGAGTTTCAGGTTTTTAATGAGCTGCTTCCATTTTTTTTTTTTAAATTAAACTATTTCATGGTATTTTTGGTCAGAAGAACCAGGAAGATGATCAGAGGGCTGGAGCACCTCTCTGCTGAAGAAAGGGTGAGAGAGCTGGGCTTGTTGAGCTTGGAGAAGAGAAGGCTCTGGGGAGACCTTCTAGTGGCCTCCCAGTACCTGAAGGGGCTCCAGGAAGGCTGGGGAGGGACTTTGGCCAAGGGCAGGGAGTGAGAGAACAAGGGGTGATGGCTTGAAAGTGGCAGAGGGGAGATGGAGCTGAGATGTGAGGAAGAAGTTTGTCACTGTGAGGGTGGTGAGCCAGTGTCCCAGGTTGGCCAGAGAAGCTGTGGCTGCTCCTCCCTGGAAGTGTT
>NW_010306501.1:688-7270 GCF_000700745.2 Antrostomus carolinensis | reverse complement strand
GGGGGGTTGGGACTGGATGAGCTTTCAGGTCCCTCCCAACCCAAACCATTCTATGATTCAACCAGGAGTCTGTCCTGGTTCCTCTGGGTGATAGGTGGGAGTTGCAAGTGTGGTTTGAAGCTCCTTTGCTCTTGGCATTGCCGTGTTCTTCAAACCTCTCTTTGGTGGCTTGTTAATTCTTTGGAAACTTGCTGAAAAGGAGGTAAAGAAATTAATAATAATTAAAAAAAGACAGCAAAACTCCATGAGAAGGTGAGTGAGATGTTCATGTTACTTCTCTGCCCATCTCCACAGCCTGACCCTGCCCGATGTCCTGGGGAAACCAGCCAGCACCCACCTGGACCAGAACATGTATCGGTATCGCAGCACCAACCTGGAGCAGATAGTGAAGGCAGCTCTGAAGCTCAAACATGAAGACTCCAGCCTGTTGGAAGCCCTGGAACAGGCAGAGGACTGGCTCTCCAGGCTGAAGGCCATGGCAGAGGAGGTAACGTTGCTGTGATAGTGACACGAGTTGCTTTTTACCTTGGAGGGGTCTCATTCTTCCCAAGCTCACCATCATGGTGCTGTTTTGGTGTGATGGTGTCAGCAATCACCTGGTGGTGTGGTGGGATGCAGAGATGCTCTCACAGGATGACCCCCCATCCAAGGGTTGCATCCCACCACAGTGATGTGACCCAGCTTAGGAAGGTGCCAGGTTTGGTGGCCACCAATTGAGGTTTAGCCTGGTTCATGGCAGAGCTTTACGCTGCTGCAGAGACCTGGGGTGGCTGTGGAGGGCAGAGCGTGGGGAAATGTGGGGCTGCTCTACCCTGGCCAGACCCAGGTGGGATCTGGAGCTGCTAAGATGGGTTTTGGGATGACTGGTCTCACTCCATGGGCTTGGGTTGGCAGCAGAACTTGGGGCATGGCTGTTCTCCAGCCTCACACATCCCTGTGCAGCTGCAGTGAGGGTGATGAGACAGTGTCCCAGGTTGGCCAGAGAAGCTGTGGCTGCTCCTCCCTGGAAGAGTTCTTGGCCAGGTTGGATGAGGCTTTGAGCAACCTGGTCTAGTGGAAGGTGTCCCTGCTATGATTCTATGGAACATGTGTTTCTACTCATAACCCATTTGGTGTCCCCTTAAGACAAGTAACTTTGTTCATCATCTGGTGAAGGGTCTAGAGGGGAAGGGTATGAGGAGACGCTGAAGTCACTTGGGTTGTTCAGCCTGGAGAAGAGGAGACTGAGAGGAGATCTCATGGGGGTCTAGAACTTCCTCCCAAGGGGCAGAGGAGGGGCAGGCGCTGATCTCTTCTCTCTGGCCACCAACGAATGCCAGGAGCAGAGGACATGGCAGGAAGATGTGGCAGGGGAGGGTGAGGTTGGCCATGAGGAAAAGGTTCTTGAGGCAGAGGGGGGTGGAGCACTGGAACAGGCTCCCCAGGGAGGTGCTGATGGCACCAAGCCTGACAAGATGCCAGCAGCATTTGGCCAAGGCCCTGAGGGACATGGTGTGAATGTTGGGATTGTCCTGTGCAGGGACAGGAGTTGGACTCCATGATCCCGGTGGGTCCTTCCAGCTCCCAACATTCCATGATTTGATAACCCTATGCTGCTGGCAGTGGGGGTTGGAACTGGATGATCTTTAAGGTCCTTTCCAACCCAAACCAGTCTGGGATTCGATGATTTTATGATGTACCAGTTCAGAACCCTCCTGGTTGGACACTGTGACTTTTGTGTTTTCCAGCCCCAAAACAGCCTGCCAGATATTGTCATCTGGATGCTGCAGGGAGACAAGCGCGTAGCGTACGCCCGCGTGCCAGCCCACCAGGTCCTCTTCTCCAGGAACATCTCCAACTGCTGTGGCAAGAACTGTGGGAAGCTTCAGACCATCTTCTTGAAGGTACCTTGGCTTTTGGTGTACGTTCTTGGCCTTTAAAAATGTTCTTAAAACATTTTCCTCTACTTGAAATCCCAACACAACCTTAACTCACGACCACCTGGGGCTCCAGGGACCCTCAGACCCACTGTTCAAACTGGTTCCTGCATGATGAGATCCTTCTGGTGGAGCTCAGTTCCTCTTACCTGGATCTACAGCAGATCCCTGTGAATATCTTCATATTTTCTCCAAGTGAAGATGGATGAACTTTAGCCCAGATTTTGCTTTTTTTAAGAAAATCTGTTTTTTTTTTAGAAAAAAATGTTATTTTATGTTTTTTTTTCCAAATTCCTGACCTTCTGCCACCACCCCAGGAAATTCAAACTGTGGCCTCTTCTGCCAACCACTTACCCAACTTCTCACATCTCAAATGAGGTTTCTTTGGCCTTTCTCTGCCTGCCAGGTTGGGAGCAGAAAATCTGGGCTGAACAAGCTCTAAAAAAATAAAGTGAAAGAAAATAAGAAACCCCCCCAAAGTCCAACCCCAACTGGCAGCAGAAGATGAACCAAAAGAAATCAGGTTGGGTTTGTTTCTTCTTCTGGACTTTAGTTCTGGATGGAAAACTGGAGACACTGGAAGGGGAAAAAAGGGACTGAAAGAGAGAAAAAAAGGGCAGCGAGATGTCTCCGTGTTTGTTCTATTTTTGCTGAAGTATGTTGGCTGGGTTTGGTGTCCCAGCTCTGAAGGATGTTTCACCAAGACACAGAAACCCTGACCATCAGGGCTAGGAAGCTCCTCAAGATCATAGAATCATGGAATGGTTTGGGTTGGATGGGACCTTCAAGCTCCTCCAGTCCCAACCCCCCTGCCAGCAGCAGGGACACCTTCCACTAGACCAGGTTGCTCAAAGCCTCATCCAACCTGGCCACAAACACTTCCAGGGAGGAGCAGCCACAGCTTCTCTGGCCAACCTGGGACACTGGCTCACCACCCTCACACCAAACAATTTCTTCCTCACATCTCAGCTCCATCTCCCCTCTGCCACTTTCAAGCCATCACCCCTTGTTCTGTCACTCCCTGCCCTTGGCCAAAGTCCCTCCCCACCCTTCCTGGAGCCCCTTCAGGTACTGGGAGGCCACTAGAAGGTCTCCTTGGAGCCTTCTCTTCTCCAAACTGAGCAGCCCCAAAAGGTCATTCCCAAAGGACCCTGCACACTGTTGATGTCCCAATTCCCAAGGATGGCCCATGTCCCACCCAACCCTCTGCCTCACATCCCAAGCTGCAGAGACTTCGTACCCTCCACCCTCAGCCTCACATCCTGAGTGTCCCTCATTAATGTCCTCCTTGGGGACATATTAACGGGGTTTTACCTTTGACAGTACCCCCAGGAGGAGGCGATGGGTCCAAGGATCCCAGCCCAGGTCCGGGTCCAGCTCTGGTTCGGGTTGTCGGTCGATGAGAAGGAGTTTAACCAGTTCGCCGAGGGGAAGCTCTCCGTCTTCGCCGAAACCGTGAGCATCTCACCACGATCACCATAAAGGGGGTTTTGTTTTCTTTCTGGTGTGGTCAGTAGCTCCACCATGGAGGGGAAGGGATGGGCTAGACTGTGGTTGAAGACACTGCTAGGTGAGGGTCACATCAACCCCTACCAACCCTGAGAAGAAAGAGTTGTTTCCATCAGCATTCAACCTGAAAGGCTGGGGAGAAGGTTGGTGGTGAACCAGAAAACCTCATCGTGGTTTCACATCTCCTTCTGCCTGCTGGGGTGGGAAATCTGGGGGTGCTCATGGAGGTGAAGGGCTGGTGGTGGGGGTTAGGCTCTTCCCAGGAGGTTTGTCCTCAGGATGGGGCTCTCCAGGAAGGGAGGGATTATTCATGGGATTTCAGAAGAATTGTTCATGAGATTTTGTGCTTCCAACACAAGAACTTCTCTACTTTTGCTCTCCCAGTATGAGAACCAGACCAAACTGGCGCTGGTGGGGAACTGGGGCACCACTGGCTTGACCTACCCCAAATACTCAGATGTCACCGGCAAGATCAAGCTGCCCAAGGACAGCTTCCGCCCCTCCACAGGCTGGACCTGGGCTGGGGACTGGTTCATCTGCCCAGAAAAGACGTGAGTGATGGTTTTCTACAAAGTGCAAAGCCTGGGTGGGCTGTCCTGGACATCCCAAATACCTCAGTAGATGCTAAACTGGTGGCAAAGTCATCCAGCAAGCTGGGTGGAGATATGAGGTGCCATGGGGCTTCTTCATCTGCTGGGCCCATCCTTGGTAGGCAATGATGTTAATGCAAAAATGCATCATCTCTTCACTGGGTGATGTCCCTGGGGTGGTGGACACTCATGGACATCATGTCTCCAGCACCCACCTCACTGGGGTTCCTGTGCAAGCCCCACACTGAGGACCTTTGGAGATCAGATCTCAGCAGGACACTGAGGGGATGATGGATGCTCAGCACAGCTCTGCCATCTTCTTGTGTTGGGCTTCACCTGAGCCAGGTTGCTGAGATCTCATGGGACCTTTGCTTGGTGCATCTGGGTTGGAAGAAGTTCAGGAGGCAAATCATGAGGAGGGAGGACATGAGGTTGTGCTGCTGCCCATGGAGGGCTGGGAGGGCAGGATGAGGAGCCCCTGACTCTGTGCATCTCCCTGGGGTGCAGGTTGCTCCATGATGTGGATGCTGGACACCTGAGCTTTGTGGAGGAGGTGTTTGAGAACCAGGTCCGGCTGCCTGGAGGCCAGTGGATCCACATGACTGATGCCTACACCGACGTGGTAAGGATGAAGTGGACAACCTGGGGCTGAGCCACCACCCCAGGCTACTGTGGTAGGAAGCCCCTGGGGGCTCAGGGGAGATGTAGGCATCTGCTGGGCAGCGTTTGATTGGAAACATCCCTGCATCCCACAGAACGGGGAGAAGGTCCTGCATAAGGATGAAATTGAGTGTCCTCCAGGCTGGAAATGGGAAGATGTGGAGTGGGACACAGACCTCAACAGAGCAGTGGATGAGAAAGGTACCAGAAAGTTGTTTTGGGCACCCATGACATTTTCATCCCCTTTTCTCTGCCCATTGTGGTGTTTCCTTCTGTGGTCCCAACCAGAACCATGGATGAGAACATCTCCTTTGTGGCTCTGTGAGCCACGCTGGCTTCAGGAGAAGGGGGTCAAGCCCTGAAGTACCTTCTCCCCCTTTCTCTGTCCCAGGCTGGGGCTGTGGGGTGGGCAGCCCCAACACTTTCCTTGCTGCTGGAGATACTCCAAGGTGTTCTTCTGGAAGATCTTACCTGGCTTCTGGTGAAAGAGAAATAGAAAGCATCAGGCCAGAGAGTATCTGAGGTGGTCACAGGGGTTGGGGTTGCCTGAAGAAGGAATGACAGAGAGGAGAGTCCTCAAGCTGTGACTTTGAGCCAAGGGCTGGTGGGACACCATAAATATGTCACCTGGGCATCCCCAGTAGGTCACCTCCATTAGGTAGCAGCAGGTCCTTGCCTGTGTGGACCTACTGGTGGGAAAGCATGTTGTGTCTGGACAAACCTTTGCTATTCAAGATGTTCCAACCAGGACATACATGATGGGAAGTCCCTGGTGGGAGGCAAGGTGAGAAGCTCTTCTCCCACCTTCACCCAGGTGTCCTCCTTCTCTCCAAGGCTGGGAATATGGCATCACCATCCCACCAGACCGCAAACCCAAGGCTTGGGTGCCAGCTGAGAAGATGTACCACACCAACCGGCGACGGCGCTGGGTGCGTCTTCGCCGCAGGGACCTTGCACAGATGGAGGCCATGAGGAAGGTAAGATGAGGGCTGGGGAGAAGAAGGTGAGAGTAGGTTGGAGCCAAGTCCTTGTTTCTCCATGCAAAAGGTGGAGGTGTTTGGCCTTCTGTTCTTCAGAGCCCAATGACCCTGGTCTCCACACTGGAGCATGCAGCAACCTCTGTGGTTTCCACCATGGAGGTCAACATCTCCCAGAGGTGTGGAGACCACTACAGAAGTGCTTGGTTGGGCTGTGGGGTAGGACAGAGACCCCCACCAGTGCCACAGAGCAACTCGGGACTGGAGCTGGCAGAGGTCCCCAGTCTGTCCCTTGTCCTGGTCCTGCTTCCCTCTAGGTGGTGCAATTGGACCACAAATGTCACCACAACGTTGCTGCTCTCCCCTCTCCCCAACCAACTGCCAAGATACTCAGCTCCCTTTCCAGCACTTCTTCTAGATAATTGTGTCTGGATCCATGGGGAGCTCCAGCCACCCCATCTGCCCAAGGAATGCAAGTGTCACTGGGAGGTGACACAGCTCTGAGGAGAAAACACCTTCATGGGCTTGTGACTGATGCTCTGGGGAGAAGTTCTTAGTGGAGACAGAGCCATGGTGGACCTGGGGGGGGGATCAGAAGTGGTGGCAAAGCAGAGGACAGGCTGGGAAGATGGAGGTGGTGGTGCAGGATGTGGCCCTCTCCTTGCTGAGCATGGGCAGCCCCCAGCCCAGTGACCCTTCTCCAAGTGGGGTTCACCCCAGGGATTGGATGAAAGGCTGAACCCCCACTGGTGGACTTGGCAGTGTGGGGTTAATGGTTGGACTTGATGATCTTAAGGTTCTTTTCCAACCTAAATGATTTTATGATTCTGTTCTGTGATTCTAAGCTGGAGAGATATAGAGAGGACATGAGGTGGGACAACCCACAACTGCCCAAGGCAGTGGTGGAGTCCCCATCCCTGGAGGGATTGA
>NW_010306501.1:0-644 GCF_000700745.2 Antrostomus carolinensis | reverse complement strand
TCAGTGTTGGGTTCATGGTTGGACTCCAGGAGCTCAAAGGGCTTTTCCAATCCAGGCAGTTCTGGGATTCTGTGAACCCAGGCTACAGCTTGAAGAAGCTGGACCTGGGTTTGGGTGGACAAAACCATGACCTTGGAGAACCCCGTGTACAAGTGGCTTTGACCTTTGGCTATGCCAAGGTCCCACCATTGTCACTTGCAGAGGGGTTGTGGGGTGGTGGGACCCTGGTGTGTCTGAGGGGAGACCTTGTGGCTCTGTGCAAGTCCCTTGGAGGAGGGTGGATGTGGGGTTAATGGTTGGACTTGATGATCTTAAGGTTCTTTTCCAACCTAAATGATTTTATGATTCTGTTCTGTGATTCTAAGCTGGAGAGATATAGAGAGGACATGAGGTGGGACAACCCACAACTGCCCAGGGCAGTGGTGGAGTCCCCATCCCTGGAGGGATTGAAGAGTCGTGTAGACACAGTGCTGAGGGACATGGGTTAGTCATAGGGGACTGGTCAGTGGTGGGTTCATGGTTGGACCATGATTCCGTGTCCCTGCCTGGCAGCACAAGCAGGAGGAGCTGGACGGGGAGGGTTGGGAATACGCCTCGCTCTTCGGTTGGCGCTTCCACCTGAAGTACCGTCGCACCGACACCTT
>NW_010306500.1:0-21669 GCF_000700745.2 Antrostomus carolinensis | reverse complement strand
TATATATACACACATGAAGACTCAGGACAGAGAAGATTCTAAAGAAAATGGGTTATTCTGTGGCTTCAGTTATGTCCAGGATATAGTATGGTGGACTTCTCCATTGAAAGCAAAGTCCAGCCTTCCAGAGATACCCCTTCCCACTCAAAACAGACACACAAGAAAGGAACTAAGTCCTAGGAGATGCCTGGGTGCTCCAAACCTAGTGAAAGTTTTGATACTGATGTCCAATGCAGGCCACTTCCAGGAAATAAAGACACTGTCACAATAAAAATGAATACTGGAGTAGAATTTCCATTCCTCAAAGGAAAGTAAATCCTTCAAGAGGAGAGACCACCAGACCATCACACCACCATGTCATCATGCCACCAATGTTTTAGAAAGCCAGGGGAGCCAGACAAAACCTATCAGCCTGTAACACAAACACTTCCTCAAAAGTGTATGTTAGGCTTGGACCTGAAGTTGTAAATTTTTAGGGGACTCATAAGATGAGAACATTGAGTTGGAAGCTAGTGACAGGAATTGACTGTGTAAATATACAATGCCATATTTATAAAGCAGTTTTACAAAGCATATATCTTTCAAAATATATCAGTTAAAGTCAACAAATCAAAACTACCTGCTGTAACTCCCACATCACTTTATAATTAACATTATAAATAGATTCAAAAGTGCCACACCATTAAACTTTTGTATTTTAAAAGTTGTGAATGAATCGTATCGCTATATCTTAATATTCTTCTTCACGTGGTGGTGGTGGTGGTGGGGGAAATCACAGCAATTTACAGAGTGCTCCCAGCTAATACAAGGAAAGCTCTTCCCCGAAAAGTTTCCAGAAAGTAAACCAGGACTCTTGAGAGAGGTTAAGAACAGAGAAATGCAACCAATGTTACTGAACAGGAACAAAAACTGTGGTACCAAAACCCATGGTATCTCCAAAAGCTTTACATCTGTTACATAAGTTGGATCCAATACATATTGAATTCAATACACATAAGACTCGTTGACCCTCTCTGTCCCCTTCCCTCCTGAGTGCACCTCCACTCTGCATGCTCCCATACGTGAAGGAAACATTCTTTACATAATTTGGAAGATTTGTGTGATGTAAAAGCAAATAATTCCCTAAAGCACAAAAGATAAAAATCAAATCCCCATTTAGAAAGACAAATAAGAAGATAAATATTTTGATATAAGAAATCTCAAGGACATGTTTTACGAAAGCACGTGCCCAAATTTTGTATGTTACTCTAGTTTGACAGTGTAACTTCAACAGAGTTGAATCTGATCCTGTTAAAAGAAATACTGGATATTATGTAGGCTTCATTCAAGAGATGCTTAATTACACGTTTCAGCACGCTGCAGTTATTGCTAGCAGTCACCAACAACATGGAATTACAAGTGGAACATGACAGCCATTGCCAACAGCATCAGCCAGGGTGCCTTACCTTGCCTTTACTTACAGAACAAATTTCCCCAGAGAACACCAATGAAAAAATTCACACATTCACAGGGGGCTCATCTCAAGTCTCATTACTTTTCACTAAGCATTTAGAAAGGTCCAGCCAGAGCAATGTCACTGGGCTTCAAATTGGTAATAACCTACCAAACTCCCAGTTTTCAATTACAGTGTTGCAACACACGTGAAAACAACTGTTGGTAAAACATTTAACATATGTGTTACTTTATCTACACAACCCAGGGAGAATGACAGGGTTTTTTCCTCTCCAGAAAACACCAAATGACTTGGTGTACACATTATTATATTCAGATCTTGACAGCTATCACATGGCAATTAATGTTTCTGACCACACATAATATATTGCAAAATATTCAGCTGCGTTTCTATTGTGCACAACAACTCCAACTGCCTCATTTCTATATTCTTCTATAAGCATTTTATATGCTCAGGGGTGGGTCAGAAAAAGAACTCAGTTAATCATCAAGTGTTTTCTTTCCAAAAGCAAGCCACCTTGACTGTCCCAATTAATCAATGTCTGTGGGAGGCACAAAGGAAATCTAATGCACCGTTTCTGTTTTAGAATCCTTTATTCTAAACACCAGACTTCTTGGTTTTAAATTAAGAAAGAGCTAGGTGTTTATTATAATCACATTAAAATATATTTTGGAGTAGTGGTGAAAGACCACATCTTTCAGCCTACTGAAAGCAATTATTTCTTTTCAATACAACTTTATTGAATGAAAATTTAAAAACTATTAATAAACTGAATTTCCTCTAAAGAGGAGATTGCCATGTAAACTTGGTTAAACATTTATGAACCATTGACTACACAGCCTATTTCATAGCCTTCCATCTGCAGGTGAACTTGGGAGGCCATAGGAAGGTGGACCTGTTACCCCCAACCTGCTCTAAAGCAGGTTACAAACATTTGCTGGTTGCTATTCCACATGTAAACAGAAATCTGCATCTGCTATGAGATTCACTCCCCAAATTCAGATAAATCTCAAATCCAGTGGCTTATTTTAAGCCAGGCACGCAGGTCTCAGCGTGGACACTTTGGGAGGGCAAGTCTCCCACCCCCATGAAAGGTGGGTACGTTCCCCTTCTTGATTGCCTCTGAAGAACAGTCTCTAGGGGATCTATTGTCTTTCCCTGAAGAGATACTGGAAGCCTCAGCAAGTGGCTTATTAGCCTTAGAAAGCTAAAGATACATGTTCTGAATGAAACTGTAAGCGCAAGATGCATCCAGAGAGCCAAACAAAGAAATCCCCCAGTCATAGCATTATAGTCCCCACATTAAGCAAATACTAGGAGAGAAAACTTGCAGAGGATGAGAGCTTGCAGGTGACTCCAAAACTCACCACCACTTCAACTGAAAGGATTGCTGGTCCTGACAGCAGTAAAAGAGGAAAATAGTTCCATTCCAACTGCCTTTGGTGAAGCCCTTCTCCACAGAGCACACAAACATTTCTCAAGGATTGCCCTTGTTTTACTGAGCAGCCCATTTTACTTTACATAGGAAATATTTTCCTCTAAACCATGAGGTGGACTACAAGAAGTCTCAGTGCTATCAGAAGGTCAGATTCCACCAGCCTTACACTAGTAGTTCTTCTGGTCTCCAGGGAACTGAGCACAGGAGTGAAGACAACATGATTTTATAGTTAGGTTTTTATGCGTGCACACACTCAAGTTTCTCAACAACTACATTTTCTCAGCCTACACCTTCCCCCCCATAAAGAACCATTCTTATTCCCAAGAAATATTACTTTAAATCATATTTTCATTAAGATAAAACCTGTAAGATTATGTATGTGGGCACATCAACACAACCCTTCTTAGTGCCTTTTCTTTTTTCTTTTTTAAACTTCTGTGCTTTGTTTTCCTACGTGCAGGCAGCTCTTAGTAGCAGGAATAGATGTGGTATGTGTACAATTTTTAGGCTGTTTACACTGAACTGCTTTAGATGGCTTCTCCATTCTTTTCACTAGCCTATGTAAACATGAAGTACCTACCCCCTGACTTAGGTCAGATAAAGCAGCTAGTTTTTGTCTTTTTAAAACTACACCACAACAGAAAGCACTCTGAATTAATACTAGATAAATCTCCCCTTTATTTTTAAACTATATGAACAGCAAGCAAGGAGTATGTTTACAAATGAATTTCTAGAGTTTAACTGACTTCTCAGAGTGTTCTACAAAACTGTTCTCCATTAAGTTGTCCTGTAGCTCACTTCGCACTATTATTTATCGCTAGTTCTTTTCCTTGGAGAACTGTGCTAATACCATTGTCTTATATGCTTTTTCACAGAGCTACATCCATGTAAAATGCCTAATTATAGACTGCAGAATGTCTTGATTTCCCCATTTCCTTGGCAAAGGCAAGTTTTCCGTTAGATGTTTAGTGTTTACCCTGTGTCAATTTCAATATAGATTTTAATTTACTCAAATAAAAGGTCTTTCTTATTTACTCAGGGCCTCATTTTCTGCTTGCTTATACCATTGTAAACGAAGGGTAATTTAATTAAATAAACTATGGCTACAGTGATGGAAAATTAGCATAACTCAAAGAAAAGCCAGTCCACTGTTAGTAATAGTTTCTTTTATAAATTCCAGATTCTCATGCTCATACATCTTTTATAGAGCCAAAGCTGTAACAATGATACATTTTTACAGAAAAAAAGTAGCATGTTCCTGCTCACACAAAGAGAGCTTTTTTTCTTCTTCTTCTTCTCCAGAGGGAATGGAGCTGGGCTGCATTTATTTTTCTATTTGTATAGTAGTAGCTACAATTAATAATCATAATATTATGGTGTATTTATAGAAGAGACTGTTTGCACATGTAAGACCTCAAGGCATCAAAAAAAGCATATTCATTTTTATAGCACTGAATCTCAGAATAAAACACTGTCTCCCTCCAGTAGTTTCAGGCAGCTTTGCTGCACCCAAAAAATAGTATTTCAATGTTTGTTTTAAAAACATATACGTATGGGGTGACCCAGGAAAGAGAGAAAAAGCATTTAGAAGACAATAAACCAAAATAGCAGTGTTTTGGATGAAGTCTGATCTTAGTTGTTTACAATATACTATTAAGAGTATGGCTTTGCAATTAGATTTGTAATATATTAGTTTTTATGAAAAACAACCGCAATATCTCAACTTAATGACTGCAAATAGAAAAAGATACTAAAACCAAAATTTATTTGCCCTAGCATGAAGTCTCAAGTACCATTTTTCTTTCATGGTCACCAGCAAGAACACCCTGCAGATTTCCAGCTGTCATGAGCAGAAGATCACTGCCACCACTTACAAACCCAGAATCTTTCTCAAGGCCTTCGAATGAAATTGCCGGTTTAAGACTTTGCTTTAAGTAGATGTAGAAAAAAAAAAGTCTTGCTTCTACTCCCTTCTCCTCAGCCCCAACCTGATGGATGGTGCTGCTCATGGGTGTAACAGATCTGACAGACTTGGAACAACTACCACATCTGGTGACAATGATTTATTTCTGCAAGCAACTTGAAAGTTCAGACATACCATTTTTAGATAGCAGCAACCAGTTAATTTCTACAATAAATAACAAATGCTAGGAAGAACTGGACTTGGCTCAGATTAAGTGTCTGTGGGACTCGCTCTTCCCTTACACATCCCTGTCCTGTGGTGGTTTGGCTCTGCCAAATAAACTGCAGACAGACTTAGGTGCTACCTCTGCAGAGGACAAGACATTATTTACGCGTGTGCGTGCATATACACACGTTTAGATATACACACACATCACAAGAAAGCATGGTAATAAACAAATAATGATGGTAATAAATGACCTGAGGAACAAGGAGACACGAAGGGGCCATGCAAGAGGAGATCTAGCATTGAGGTTGGATCTGAGCAGAGGTGGCCACGTGCTTTTAAGGCTTCTCAGTCCAATTTTTAGGAGCTACTTTCAGCAACGCATCGGGATTTTTCTATTAGTAGATAAGAAGCGAAGGTCAGACAGCATGACATAAACCCCTGAGGACACATTATTGTTCATTTGTTATAGAAACCTAAAAGGAGGGCTTAGCTCCAGCCTTTGGCATCCTACCGAGCAGGAGTATTGAATTTATACAACTCCTTTCCTACACTGTAAAATGTATTAAAATAAACATATTCATGTAGTCGTCTTCCTCTGCTCTTACCCCTCTCACACACAAACTCAAAACAGTACCAAGCAGAAAAAAAACCACCCCAAACCAAAACAATAAGAGACACCTTTATCAGCCTCAGCCATCTGTGTTCCTTTAGTCTGATCCAAGTATTTTGGCAGGCATGTGTGCAGCTTGCTCCTACCCAATATCATCCTGCCCTACAAGAAGTCCACTCCCACTTCCTCCCCTCTCCACCAACGCACGGGTCAAGCTGTGTTCTCACTCTGTCGATTGCAGGACTCAAAATAATAAGGTATCAGTGCTTATGTTTAATTAATTACGATCTTAACACGATCACTTAACCTTATTCTGAGTAACTGCAACCCCACTTGATAACACAGCATGGAGAAATAAACAGATGATAAAAACCCATGCAACTTTCAGTGCTGACCACAGGAATTACTGAAGAGTTAAGAAACATATACATAAAAATAAAATAAGCTGACAAGGTAGAAGTGCAGGATTTAAGAATGCTGTTAGAAAGAGAAAACAGTGGAAAGAAAACCCCCCTCTTCATATAACATCACCACTTCCATAAATTAGTTTCCAGACAATCTGACATGACCCCACTGGGGTTAAAATCTGGATTTTCATTAATTTGTTCACTGAAATCATAAAGGCACAAATTCTTTTCTCAAAGCAGATGGGCATAAAAACTTTATTAGGCAACTTTCAAAGGGAATAGAATCGTGCTCAGAAAGAAGTCATTTAAATACACACAAACAAAAATGCAGGTCTCAAAAGAATAAGAGGGCAATAAACTACTGAGTTTGCCTTCTGTTTCTAAACAGCCTTGTAATTGCAACATGTCTTCATATTTCAGACAGCATGACATTTTGATGGATTTAAAAGATTTGTTGTATTGAAAAGAATAAAGAATGGGGAAAAGCACCAGGAAACCTGGAGTGTAATAGTATAGAAGAAAACCCCTATGGAAAATTCAAGCTTTAAGCACATATACTACAGATGTGTACCATAGCTCAGGCACCTTATTTATTCCTCTGAATTATTTCAGTAGAATTCTCTTAATTTATCAAAAATGATCCAAAAAGGAGTTGACATGAAAAGCCCTCAACTCAGTTTCCTCTCTAGTTCTCCAAGGAACAATTTATCTCCTAGTACACTGCAAGGGAAACATAATCACATATTTCCCTCGTACACAGTGCCTGTGGCAAACCCACACCTCTAGCTTAAAGTTTTAAGGAGTGCTTTTTCTATCTTAATATACATATATGCCCCGCAATGTGAACTTACTTTTTTTCCTCTCCCCAGCTGTTTCAGGATGCTACCCATAAAATTCTTGTTTTGATAACCAATTGCTGTTGCTGAATTTATTTCAGCACTATCTAATGTTGGATGCTATTTAACTTTATTTGGTCCAAGCAGGATATCTATTCTGAACACAGCTTAAAAAGAAGATTAAGGATTTGGGTAGGTGAAGCATCACATACACATTCTTAGAATTAATGGTCTTCTCCTGGATTATATTTCAAGAAATGCAGCAGCTACCAAAAAGAAAGTTTTTGCTTAAAAATTCAAAGAGGGCTAGCTATGAAGTGCTTGCTTAAAACTGTAAGTTAATATTTTACTTGTTTATAGACAAAAACACATTTTGAAAAGGCTTCAAAAGCTTTAAAATTGAATATACGTGACTGCAGACCCTGTTCCCAAAGGGAGGATGTGCCCATGGGTGCTGCAGTGTTGGTCTAGCTTCGCTCTCCAGGTGAGAGGATGGGAATGAATCATGAAGCTATGATGGAGACTCCAAAAGCAGTCATTCTTGTAGCACAGCTCATAAATCCACTCTTCGTTCCCGTCAGCAACAGTGACCGTTATGCTCTGTACTAATAAGCTGTCCCATAAAAGATATCTTAGAATCATAGAATGGTTTGGGTTGGAAGAGGCCTTTAAAGGTCATCTAGTCCAACCTTAGCCAACTAAGGCCCTGGAAATGCGTTAAAAAGTAACTTGTAAGATGCAGGAAGTCTCTAGCTCTTCAGTGTTATCAGTGCTGTTCACATAGAATTAAATAAGAAGTAGAGGGACGTGGGGCAGGGCAGGCTGGCAGCAAAACCCCAGCTCCCAGAGGGGCAGGAGCACTTCACCTCTTGCCATGCTGGAGCAGTAGGCAGCAGAGGCTCAGAAGACACCCACCAATGTCAACCCTTGAAGCAGCAGCTTTAGTGTTTTCTTATGCCCTTCTAATTATTTTTTAAAAATATAAACAACCTCAAAACTGTCAGAGTTCAGGCTACTGGGGAGATAATGCAGCACAACACAGGCACACGTGTGTGGCACCAAACACAGCACGCAATGACTTTGCTCTGAACCTTCATCACTCATCTTGTACCACTGGTGCTATGGAAGAAACAAGCACAGCCTTCTTATTTCCTTTCTGAATCTCCTAAAAACTACCACGAAGAGTCACACTGTCACACTTCCCTCACCTTTTACACACAACTTTGCTTGTAACAGCGGCTTGGGGCTTGACTCTTCCTGGGAACAGTCTAGATAGGTACCTGATGAGAACCAAAAATGGTATAGACATGTGCTACAGGGAAGAAAACTGCAGTGTTAACTGACCCAGTTTGGTTGCTTTCCAAGCACATCCAGCTGAATGGCTGAAGAGAGAAACGGACACATGCACGTACATGTGTATTTTGAAGAGAACAGGAAGCCACGAGGCTGGAAAACGTGGATATATGAAATCAAGGAAGTTACAATTTTGTGTTAACGCTGATGATACTTCACATAGTAGCTGTATGGCATATCCCAAAGCTATTCCCATTTGTTTCACTTAAAGATCTGCATGAAAAATCCTTTCTTCATGTTTCAGCTCTATTAGATGAACCAGATCAACTTCATGGGGCTCTTAGGAGTTAGCTTCCCTCACACAGCTGCTGCAGGGAATCCAAACTTGGCCAGGAGATGTCACCTCCAGGCCACAGGGCAGAGAGGGGAAAGGTGATGTATTGTGAGAAGATGGCTCTTCTCCAAAAGAAGGAGCCTGCAAAACTCGCAGAATCACAGAATGGTTGGGGTTGGAAGGGACCTCAGGAGATCATCTAGTCCAACCCCACTGCCAAAGCAGGTTCCCTACAACAGGTTGCACGGGAAAGTGTCCAGGCGGGTTTTAAACATCTGCAGAGATGGAGGATCCACAACCTCTCTGGGCAGCCTGTCCCAGGGCTCTGGCACCCTCACAGTAAAGAAGTTTCTCCTTAAATTTGTCTGGAACTTCTGGTGTTCCAGTTTTTGCCCATCACCCCTTGTCCTGTCACTGGGCACCACCGAAAAGAGCCCGGCCCCATCCACTTGGCCCCCACATTTCAGGTATTTATAGACATTTATAAGATCCCCTCTCAGTCTTCTCTTCAGGCTGAAGAGTCCCAGCTCTCTCAGCTTCTCCTCGTAAGGCAGATGCTCCAGGCCCCTCATCATCTTTGTGGCCCTAACTCCTTCTGTCTGTCTGAGCCTCAGAGGCTGCTGGTTGTTTTCTCCACAAGCATGCCCTTCTGTCTAAGAGCTCGATGTCTGGATGGCCGCATTAAACAGAGCAGAACCCTTATACACTAATTGAAGATCACCAAGTCAATACAAGCAACAGCCGACGAACAGCGCGTATGTGCGAAGACTGCGGAATATGAAATGCCAAGGCAAACGCTTGTTTTCATTACTTTTTGCAGAGCTGTTGGCACATAAATTACCACTTCATAATAGACTCTTTGAAATTCTTTTGCATTAACTAATGCACTGTAAAAATACATAAAGTCGCAATCATAGCTATCAGTTTCCATCTGTTCTACTGTCCTTTTGGTATGTTATTGCTCCGAGGAAGTAAACAAAAATAGATCACTACAAAAACAAACCTGGGTGACAGTCTAGACTAAGGGTCTAATTAAAAATAAGATTTATTAGAAAAGAGAGAAACTTTGTAGTAAAACAAAGACACAGTTTCTCCAACATATCTGGTATTATTCTTGGCAATGTGAAGTAAGGCTATAAATTTACTGAAACAAATCAGTGTGGTACTGATGTACCATACTGATCTGGCATCACTTTTCCCAACTCCAAGAACACTTTAGGAAAACTCTTTGTTTTACTTCAATTTTAGTCACTGTAAATTTCTTTTCTAATTAGAATCCGAGAGTTTTGGGGCTTGTCTACACACAGGTTTTGCACAGATGCAATTACATGGGTAAGAAACCAAACTGACTTAACAGTAACACTAGTCTAGACATAGTTAAAACAACTTATACCAGTATAACCATGTTGTGCCAAGGGGTGCTTTGATATAAATTAAACAGGCACCTTGTTATTGGCAGGGTGGGAAGTGGCCCTTGGAGTGATGGTTCAACAACATCAACCTCTGAAAAGACTCAGAAGAGACCATGGAAACATCTGGAGCCTCCTTCCAGCAGTCAAAAAGGCACGAATATCCCCTGATGAGATGCAGTTACAAGGTTCAAGATACGCACAGGAAAAGGGAAAAGACAATAACAAAGACTTCAGGAGCCAACAACAACGTAGTCTTACCCCAGCAAAGCTACTGGTGAGAGCTGGAGACACCAAGGGGGCAGGCAGGCTTTGGTGACCAACTTCTGCAGCTCTCCTATGTGAACAGCCACTGATTGCTTCACCTAATGCTAACATGTGGAAAGAAACCTGCACCCCAGCAGCTCTGGGGGTATCATTTTACATGGAAAAGGACTTGCTTATTAACATTGACAGAACCTAAGAATCATTTAGAGATTTGTATGAAGAATTTAACGCTTAGCAAAAACAAGCACATGAAAAGTTTGCTCTGGTTTTTGCTCATTATTTCTAGTGTTTGCATTAGAGACGCATGAAAAATAATATTTTCCATAATAAAGAATGTTGTTTTTAAAGTCTAGTGATTTTTAACATAAAAATTATAAAGTGACCTCACATGCAAAAATGCTCAGAGGCTGCTAAAATAGCAAAGAAATGAGAAATTCTAGATATTAAGAAAACGTAGCAAGGCAGAATCATTTAAGAAATTAGAGAAGATGAACAAAGGGACAACTTGGAACAGAAACCCACAAATTAGTTTGGAACAGTTTTCAACATAAGGCACATTGATCTCTCACTCTAGCTCAAGGAGAGCTTAGAGATCCCTTTTCAGATCAGTCCAAATGACAGCAATAACAAATAATTACATAGCTCTCAGAATCCATAATATCAGCATTAGGAAGAAAAAAAACCCTGGCTTTGGAGCTGGGACAAGGCAGCAGATTTTCATTGTTTACTCAAACATTTCATAAGTAGTTTCCTTTGTCAAGCTACAATTAACGTGCCACGTATCATTAAAAAATAAAATGATTTATAAATAGTATGAATACAAGGAGTACCCCATTGTTCTTATTTGTACTGGTAAATACGAGACATGTCAGATAAGACTTCTCTGAAGTGGGTTTCAGTGTTTTGACTCACCAATCTACTCCGTTCCCTCTCTCAAAGGGATGTTTGGTCTAGCCCCACATCCCTGAAGCGATCAGTACCCAGCCCAAGGGGTGGATTGTGCTCCTACAGCTTGGGCAGCCTCTCCTACAAAGTATCCTGTCATTCATGCTCAGCAGCATCTTACCTTTCTTAATCCAGGTTTCTGGAGCTGTGCACCAGATCTGTGCAATGAAGGGCACCATTTTTGAGTACCTCCATTTCACTCCCAGGTCCAGCAAGGACCTGTGGGGTGCAGGAGTGACACAGAGCCAGCTAAGCCACAGGATCTAGGTTGGGCTGAGTCAAAAAGCTCCAGGTAAACTAGTTACATCCTGCAATCGTGGTTTTATGGTCATGGCTACAGTTCACACTCAGTCAAGGTGAAATGTCCTGTGATTTTCCTTCCACAAGGAGAGCGTCATTCATTCTGCCTGTCTTCACAGAATCCTAGAATGGTCTGGGTTGGAAGGGACCTTAAAGATCATCTAGTTTCAACCTCCCTGCCATGAGCAGGGACATTAATTACCAGATCTTTACTATGCCAGCAGTAAGCATTGTCTAAACCCCCCACATCTTGCCTGAGTAAAGAACAAACACTTTTTTCCCTAGACTATGGATTTGGGAGATAAAAGCCTCCCACAGCTTGAAAGTCCGAGTTTCCCAATAGTGCCAGTCACGAAATGTAGCACAAGAAGCAGCTACAAATGTACAAATGCAAAAGAAAACTCAGTGCCTCATGTTCCCCTATCTGAAAATGGAGACAATCACCTCTCTTTTGAGAGCGTGTTAACATTTGCAGGTAAAAAGTGCTACTAGGATCACTGATCTCCAAATATTTCCATTTTCAAATCAATACCATCACTAAATAGTTCACTCAAAGTTTATACACTTTCCTCGTTTATTTCATTCTTTCCCTTCCTTAGAAACTCTGAACCTATGGAAAGGATATGAAAGATGTTTAACTGAACAAGTAGTTCACCTCCCAAACTGTTACACTCTCATTTGCCACACATGATAGCACCACTGGTCCTTGGCAAATTCACTGCTCCTTTCAAGGAAGCCACCCACTGAAGGGTTAAACATGCAAACTAGAGATCCCGTCTAATTCCCTTTAATCCCTAGTAACACAGCACAGAAGATGAGTTCTTGTCTCCCTGGGTTCCTATTCTTACTGCCAGCCGAGAAACAGGGTACAACAAACGACCACCCAAAATATCCCGCAGCATGCGGTCATCGTTTTGGGATGCAGGATGGAATAAAGTCACATGGTTTTCAAGTGATGCCAATATGCATAAGTCATTCTGCATAAAATCATGATGATGACACCCTCAGCCCTGTCTGAAGAGGTTAAAAGAGAATTTATGTTGGAGAGCCATAAGAAAGGAGCTAAGCAATTGCTGAGTCTTTTCTTTCAGCAGAAACACAGGAAAATCTGTAAAATAACAAAAAAAGGCTCCATTCAGGACACCTACATTATTTTTTTCTTATCTAAGAAGAACAGTGCAACACCTAATGATTAATACAAGAGGGTAAAAACTAAGACTGATCATAGAACACATTCACACAATAACAAATCATTTGGTTTGTCACTGTAGATTACACAGAAATAGGCTAAAAGTCCAAAATAAAATTTAAAAAAAAGTTTTCAAATTCAATAAGTATCCACATTACACCACTTAGTTGTAAAATCCAATGGAACAAGCACTTAGGTTTTCTCTGCAAATATTTGGTACTTTGAGCATAAAGCTTTACCTCACAACTTGCCCTTTTCTGAACACCTCCCCCCCAACACATTTTTCTCCATATGGTGATAACAAGCACAAAAATATACACAAATATGAAACTCTACTACAAAAAAAAAAAAAAATCTACAAACTGTAAATAAACTGTTCTTTCTTTTCTAAACTTTGTTGTGGCTTTACTGAAAATATAAGTGATCCTTCAGTTTCAAGTCATGTCAGCTGTGTTGGGTTCAGAAGGGGGTTCACCACAGCCCTGCCCCTGCAGAGCTTTGCCCTTGGCCCCTGTCTTCAGAAAGGGTTAGCATACAACCCCGGTAACCATGCCATCAGTGGATCTATGGTCTGATCCTATAGGATCAGGGATGGATGAGAAAGATTGGGAAGAAACTTTTAGTCGGAGCACTTGGTGGATCACAGAATGGCTGGGATTGGAAGGGACCTCAGGAGATCATCTTGTCCAACCCCCTGCCAACGCAGGTTCACCTAGAGCAAGTTGCACAGGATGCATCCAGGCAGGTTTGGAATCTCTCCAGAGATGGAGACTCCACAGCCACTCTGGGCAGCCTGTCCCAGTGCTCTGGCACCCTCACAGTAAAGAAGTTTTTCTTTTCAATATAGTTAATATTATTAAAAAACCAACAAACCAAACAAAAAAGTGACAGAATTTAGGAAAAAAAAATTAAATATCACACCATTTCCTGAGGACATAGATTGATTTACTTCTAGAGCAAGTGGTTTCATGCAAGCTTGCTCTTCTTTTATACTGCCTGCTGGCTATACAAAGCCTAGTCACTGTTTCAAAGCTGTAAATATCTCTGTTTCACACCAGGTACCTGCCACTCAAAACCAGTCCTGAAGTTTACATTAGACAAAAGATCTATTAACTTTCTTGCTAGTGCTGCTCTCTTCATCAATCTCAGCCAACAAGTTTAACGCTGGGTGGCTCTGAGTGCGCAGTGGTTCACTCACATGCCACAGTGCAATTAAGATGACGTCTGGAATCATGGCAAAAGGCGTAGCAGGCAGTGAAAAAGAATGGAGAAGTTGTTAAACATATCCCATTACTGTTTTGTTTTTTTTCCTTTTCTTTAACCAGATTCAGAAACAAAACCCAACATACTCTTCATAAGAGAAGGAAGGAAAAAAAAAAAACCCACAATACCCAAGCTTGCTTGTTTTTCCCCCACAAAAAAATACACAATTCCCAGCTTTTTTTTTTCCCCATAAAGAACCCAGAAAACAAATAAACGAGACTTATATCCACTGAGCTTATTTGCTCAGAAAACTGTCAGGTATAGCAGTAAACCAGACCTATTAGGTTTTGCCTGCACACCTGCATCAATGCTTTACAACTGACTTCTCATGGGGGAATCAAAAACTTCTCCTGGGGGAATCAAAAACTATTCAGTTTTCATCATGGCATATATATACAGCAAAAAAAGTTGAAGATGTTATGTGCAAAATAAAACTTAAGTTTTAGGGCTTTATCTACAGGTTCATGCACATTCGTTGTCCCTCATCAGTATTCTGGTTATACCATCACCTTAAAAACCAGGATTGGATGAAAACATTAAAGCTTCCGAATGACACATTGGATGCACAAAGACTTTAGTATCAGTGTGTTTTAAGGTGGGTTCCTAAAGAAAAGAGCTAACGTTCATGTACTTGGATGCTGGCTGGTTTGTTTTTTTTTTAATGAAAGAAGATTGGCAGTAAACTCTAAGACTGGAATGTGTGCACCCGATACATCAAACCACCACCCCAGTGAACAAAAAAAGTTAACATCCAAAAGCAACATGGAAAAAAGCTGCATTGCTTATTCAGCACCCACTGACAGTCAGCTTGCACAAAGAATTTTACTGTGGTAGTTCTTGTTCAAGTGTAGGGCAGCAAAAGCCATTCCAGAGAAATTAAATCAGTCAAGAGAGAGACTGCATATGGTTACTTTTTTTTAAGTTGCTAGTTGATTATAATTTAGAATATATTTCTAAGGAAGCACAGGAAGCTAATTATGTTTGGAAGAAGCAGCATTTTAGAAGCTACTAAGATGCAAGCAGTAATATGAAATCCTAGCTCCCAACCATTGCTTCCAGTGTTCTTTACAGAATAAAACATTTGCTTTTGATTTCAGGAGTGGTTTGTATGCAACAATGTAAAAATTATTTAAAGTTTCAATGGCTGTTCTCTTCCCTCCTCACCAAATACTCATATTAAAGACTTTTACAATGTGCAAGCCTATTGCAAACATAGGGTCTCCTACGAGTCCTTCTACATTCAAGAAACTCTTTAGTCATGCAGGCAGACTCAAAGGTGCAGGATTGTGATCCAAATACCCGCTGACAAAGGCTTAACCCTCAGAACAACTGTCCATCAAAACAAAATATGATGTAATAATAATAAAAAGAAAAAAAATATAAAGGTTTAATCTTTTACAAATTACTAGCAGGGGTACAAAGACCTTTATAACAGGAATCTTCTCATAAATATAGCATGATTTAAACCAGCAGCATTACTAGAACAGGTCATTTTCCAATACACTACTGCCCTTCATGATAATCAACAGCACATAGCACACACACTGACGTGAGCTCTCTCATACACGCTGAGAAATCTTTGAGTTTGAACAGTGCTCAAACTCCTTGTCTAACCATTGCTTTGTAGAGCATCAGTCACTGCCAGTACAGGAGAGCGAGGTTACATACTACACAGGTCACAGTTAAACTATGGTAAAACAACAAAGAAGCGGCCACAAAGAGAAAAAGCTCCAGCCGCCAAGTAAGAACTAGAAATATCACATCTGCTAAAATCAAAAAGAAAAAACCCAAACCAGCACAGAATCCTTGGTAGCCCAAAACTAAGATGTAATTCCCAAGAGGAAGGATAGCTGGGGACAATGCCTGGGATGCACAGGGCTATGCAATAGTGAGGTGAGATGTTCAGCCGGGGAGGAAAATGGTTGAACTACTCCACGTTACCAGCATCCTCTGCTGGTTGACCCACTCAGCGGTGCCGGACACAAACTTCCAGGAATTGCAAGTTAAATGGCTCACAGTGAAGTGCAGAAGGCAGCTCCAGAAGATGATGTATGTAACTTAAGACAAACACACCCTTTCACACCAGGTTTCTCAGTCTTCCCACAGAAGGCGGCAAGAATGATGTAAACAATCAGCTCTGTGGTTCAATTACCAGACAGAGCAAATTAAACATTTGCACTTCGCAGATGACGTTTCAAACCTGTTTTTTCCACCCTTTGCTCCTCAAGCAAGTCATGCAGAGGACGTTTAAAGACCCTCCAGTCAAAACAGAGGCAAATGGCTTTGTGATAAGGAAAGTTGTCACATAAAATGTTACACTTTTTTTTTTTTACTGTCTGTCACATCCAAGAACAGAAAAAAGACCATTTTCATACTCATCAGTGAGGGTAAAGAAGTAACCTAAATTGGAGATGCATGAGGAGACCTATCTGAGGGACTTAGCCAGGCAGGGACACCAAGCACATCCAAGACTTGAGACACTAGATGAGCTGTTCAGAGAACAATCCTGTAGTGGCCAGTTCTCAAATACTGACATGATGACTGTAGTGAAAGAAGTTCAGTTATAATTCACACAGGAATAGAAAGACTTAAAATAATTAACAATTGCTAAAATGAGAAAGAATGCAAAACTCCAAAATGCCCGTGATTAAAGCTTTTAACACCTAAATTATTTAGTACCTAAAATTTATTTGACCAACATTGTGCCTACAGTAGCCAAGTTCAAGCACTATGTCTAAGCCCCTCTCAAATTTCTAGGGAGGTGGCTTTGAGGAAAACAGTTTGAGCTATACTAATTGAAAGGTTATCTTTAACTAATGAATCAGCAGACTTAGCTTTCAGGTCTTCTGCTGTGCACCATCATCTGTGAAACAGCTAAAAACAAATACACAACTTGGCTCATGTAGAAAATAAACAGGTAAATAATTACTGAATAACAGCTTTACCTCTGCTCGTTGCGTGCGGGGCAAAACAGATGATTTTTCAATGGCGTAAACATCCACCAAGTAGAGACGTGCTCCTTGCTCCCTGTCCAAAATAGCAGCAGTCTGGATGACACCAGTATGGCGCCCGATGGTGAAGAGGCGCCCAAGACTCTTATCTTCACATCGGACGGACACGATGTAATATTCCACCTGAGCTTCGGAGCCTCGCGGACTCGCCGCTTCAATAGATATCACATTTGTCCCAATAGGCTCACCTTCTTTTAAGACAGTTATGTATTTTGGCTGAGTGAAGACAGGCCCGTCAACCCCTTGCAGAATTATAGTCATCTCGGTGGTGGATTTTCTCCTTTCAGGGCCAAGATCCGTGGCAGAAATGATGAGGTTGTATATGAGCTGAGAAGGCACCAAAGCTGATGCTACTCTCAAATCTCCGCTATAGCGATCCACAATGAAGGTTTCGGTATCTCCATTGATTATTTCATATTCCACTTCTCCGTTGGCACCCTCGTCAGGATCCGCAGCTATAATTGTCATTAGGATCGATCCGATCACAACTGAAGGGTCAGCTGCCAGAGCATTTTGCGATACAAACACGGGAATATTGTCATTTTGATCCGTCACCAAAACGGTCACATTCTTCAAAGCAAACCGTCTGGACTCCACAGGAACAGCCTGATCAGTGGCTTTGACTGTTAACTCAAAGAGATTAGCAAACTCACGATCTATTTCAGCATTGGTAAATATTGTCCCTCTCACTTCATCTATACGGAAATGATTACCCCTTGGCATCTGCTGAATGATTGCATACGTTAGCTGCCCATTAATATCCGCATCTGGATCATGAGCAGTCACGGAAACAACAGAGCTACCAACAGGAACGTTCTCAACAATAGACTTAAAGATGTCCCCTGGAGGAAAATTGGGAGGGTTGTCATTAAAATCCCTAACATGTATTACCACTGACATTGTAGATGACCTTGGTGGCCTCCCTTTGTCTTTTGCTGTTATATTTAGCTTATATAGAGACTGTGTCTCAAAGTCCAGTTTCTTTGCAAGAAAAATACTACCAGTATTGGGACTGATGCTAAAAGTCCCGTGATTGTTTGTCCCCGTAATGCTATAGTGGAGGTCAGCATTGTCACCCGAATCAGAATCAGTAGCAGTGACAGATGACACAAGTTCACCGACCCTCATATTTTCCAAGACATCTACTAGCAAGGTTGATTTAGGGAAGGAAGGGCTGTTGTCATTTTCATCCAATACGTCAATGCTCAACATGCAAGTTGAACTTAGGGAAACTGCTCCAGCATCTACCGCTTGGATGACAAGCGAATATGATGCAGTAGCTTCGTGATCTAGTTTTCCTACTAAGGTCACTTGGCCTGTGCTACTGTCTATTGCAAACTGTTTTTCTTCATTTCCCTTGATGACAGAGTAGTGGATCAATCCATTAACCCCTTCATCAACATCTGAGGCAGAAACTCTCAGAACTTGTGTCAGATTTGCTGCCAATTCTGATATAGTAGCTTGGTAGAGATCTTTCAAAAATTTGGGGGCGTTATCATTGATGTCTTTCATGTAGATTTGTACAGTTGCCTGATCCTTTAGAGGCTTTGGCAACCCCTGATCTGTTGCTATTACCGTGAGACTAAATACTGCAGCTCCCCTTTGTCTCATAAGAGCTTCTCTGTCAAACTGATGAGTGCTTCTTATTTCCCCAGTTACCGTGTTCAGCTCAAAATCTGGCTGCATATGCTCAAATGAGTACCTGACTTCACCATTTGGCCCAAAGTCTTTATCTACAGCATTTATTTTACCCACATACGATCCACCTCTCTGTTCCTCTTCGAAATAAAAAACATAGTTGGTACTGTTGAACAGGGGCCTATTGTCATTTACATCCTCCAGAATTACAGTAACATTCACAGTAGCATTGAGTGGTTCTACTGCTCTGTCAGAGGCAACAACCAGTAAAATATATCTCTCTTGAAGCTCACGGTCAAGTTCACTCTTTATATACAGCTGACCATCTGGGAATATGCCAAAGGCATCCCCAGTATTTCCTTCAATTATACTATAAGCTATTTCACCATTCACTCCTGAGTCTTTGTCAGAAGCCTGCACCTTAAAGAACCTTGAATTCACAGGCTCTGACTCCAAAATAGTAATTTCATAGGAAAGCTGGTCAAACACAGGCGGGTTATCATTTACATCGTGGACAGAGACAGTCAGGATAAAATTAGAGGACAGCTGTGGCACCCCCATATCCGAGGCCAGGATTTCAACCTGGTAAGACCCAGCATTTATGTCAAGTGGCCCTATTAAGCTTACAGCACCTGTTTGTTCATTGATTGAAAACAAGCCCCTGGGGTTTTGCTTAAGGCTGTAAAGGACCACACCATTAACACCTTCATCAGGATCAAGGGCTTTAGCCTGGAATATGGTATGCCCAGCTTTCCAGTTTTCAACCACATTTACACTTTCCACTGCATGAATAAAGTGTGGGGAATTGTCATTTAAATCTTTAACCGTTATATTGACCATAGCATCTCCAGTTATCGCCCCCCCACTAGCAACCACCTTCAGCTGGTAAAATGCTTGCTCCTCCCTGTCAATGATACTGGCTGTGGTGATCTGCCCCGTCACTCTGTTGATGGCAAACATGCCCCTTTGGTCACCTGTTGTAATAAGGTAACTTATGTTGGTGTTGAGGTCCATGGTGGAAGCAAAAACAGTACCCACGTGGTAACCTAGGGCAACATTTTCAAAGACAACAAAACTGTACATGCCCTGGCTGAAAATGGGTGGATTGTCCTGGGTGTCCAAGACAGTGATGGTGACAATGGCTTGGTTCTGTGACTGAAGATGGCCACCATCAGTGGCCACGACCTGCAACTGGTAAGCAGTTTTCTCCTCTCTGTCAAGGGCTATTTTGGTTGTGATAACCCCTGTCTGGCCATGGACCTGAAACCGGGAGGTATCTCCAGCTGAGATGCTGTACTTGACCGTCCCATTGGGTCCCAGATCAGGGTCCGTGGCAGACACTGTGGTCACATAGGTTCCAGCTGGCTCATTCTCTTGAATATGGGCAAAATACTGAACGGGGTAAAACACGGGGCTATTGTCATTTACATCCAGGACACTCACATTAACTCGGGCTACTGAAGAAAGGGGAGGAGTGCCTAAATCAGTGGCCACGACCTGCAGGGAGAAGTGAGCCTGCTCCTCCCGGTCCAGTTGTGAGATGGTGCTGAGCTTGCCCGACACAGGATCCAAGCGAAAGATGTGGCGAGGGATCACTGAGGAGGGCCCAACTGCTGCCAGTGCTGGCTCAGCTTCCTGCAAAGAGAAGCGGACAGTCCCATTGTCCCCCAGGTCCCCATCTGTGGCACTCAGGACCAGCAGCTCAGTTCCTGATGGGGAGTTTTCAGCCAGAGACACCTGGTAGCCCTCAGGTTGACTGAAGCGAGGTTTGTTGTCATTGACATCCAGGATGGTCACCACAAGTTGCGCGTAGGAGAACTTGGGCTGCACCCCCTGGTCACGAGCACTGATGTTGAGCACCACCTGAGAAGCAGTCTCCCGGTCCAGCCCGCTGGAGATGGATGTGCCTGCAGCCTGCCTGGCAGTGTCACCCTCGGGGCCGGCTGTGGTGACCAGCCCGCTGTGCTCGCTGATGCGAAACCAGCCAAGCTCATTGCCCGAGACGATGCTGTATTTGAGGTTGGCATTGAGGCCTGAGTCACGGTCAGTGGCACTCAGACCCCGTACGTAGCTGCCCAGGGGCACCTCCTCACTGATGTTTACCCTGTAGACCGACTGTCCAAAGACAGGGGGGTGGTCATTAATGTCATTCACAAAGATCACCAGGCTAGCTACTGATGAGCGGCTCACAGGAGCTGCCACCACCCCATCAGGAGAAGGGGAAAAAGTGGGGGAGCCCGGAGATGGTGGAAGGGCCCCGTAGTTATCGGCCACCGCCACCGTAAGGTTATAGGCCGGGATGCGCTCCCGGTCCAACGCAGCTGCTACCTTTATAAGGCTGAGGTTGGGTACCTTACTGCTGTGCACCTCAAAGTGTCGCTGCTCGTTCCCCGCCAGGATCGACACTGAGATGTTCCCGTTGGCCGCAGGGGAGTCAGCATCGCTCACCGTCAGCAGGGCCACCACTGTCCCAGGGGCTGCATTCTCATCCACAGAAGCAAAGCGGGAGGTGGCCGGGAAATAGCGAAACTTCACCCGGGGCTCGTTGTCGTTGACGTCGAGCAGGCGGATGAGGGCCTCAGCCCGGCCGCTCAGTGCTGGTACCCCTCGGTCCATGGCTTGCACTGTCAGCGAGTACTGCTGTCGCGTCTCGTAGTCCAAGCGCTCCCGGATGCGGATCACCCCGCTCTCGGGATCCACCTCGAACGGGAGGCTATCAGCTCCCTCCCCACCACCACCACCTCCTTCCAGGCGGTAGCGGATGTCAGCATTGGTTCCTTCATCAGCATCAGCTGCAGCCACCTGGAGAACACTGGCCCCAACAGGCGCATCCTCAGGCACTCGTGCTTGGTAAAGAGTCTGGCTGAAGATGGGTGGATTGTCATTGATGTCCTGGACAGTGACATTGACCTGAAGGTACCCTCGCCGACGGGGCTCGCCCTTGTCCTCCACTTGCACCAACAGCTGGTAGGTGGGGGTGGCCTCCCGGTCCAGTCCACCCCGGGAAACCAGGTGCAAGAAAGCTCCTTCACCACTGGGGTTGAGGGTGATGTTGAGCCGAAAACGTCCCTCCTCGTTGCCAGCCACGATGCGATAGGAGCTGTGATCTACACCATTAGTGCCGCTGTCGGCATCGGTGGCCGTG
>NW_010306499.1:0-204 GCF_000700745.2 Antrostomus carolinensis | reverse complement strand
GTGGGGGGCCTCCCGCCCTGGGGAAGCCGCAGGGGGATGGGGGGAGACGGGCCCCCTTCCTGCCTCTGTCTCCCCAGGATGTGCCCTGCGTTCCCCTGATGGGTCCTTCCCACGCAGGGCTGCATCCCTGACAGATGGCCCGGTGCCCTTCAGCCAACCCCTGTGGTCAGCAGGGCTCTGGGTCCCCAGGGCTGTCCTTCCACC
>NW_010306498.1:6856-27650 GCF_000700745.2 Antrostomus carolinensis | reverse complement strand
CAGCACAGAGAGGTATCCTTTAGGATATCCTTCGTACACTTGGATACCTTAAAGCCTAAACGAGAAATCTAATTTTAGCAGATAAAAAAAAAAATGGCTACAGGAGGAATATTAAACCTTGATACTGAAAATATATAAAGCACAGGGAGAGTTTTGCTTCATGTGGAAGAACCACTGGTGTATTAACTCACAGTGATCTTTCTCAGAGCAACGTGGTAGAGAAGCAAACTCCATACCTTACACACATTGATTTTTAACTCGATCTGATATGTGTTCCAGTTAACTGAATGCTGAAATAACTAATATTTGTATATAACGCCACAGAAGCTGCAGTTTTAACCCTGAGTGCATGCAATATTGATATACACAAATAATCATTTCAGCAAATAATCTCTAATTTAAAAAAACAGAAATTATATTAACTAAAAATTATAATAATATTAAAGAAGCAATTTCTGGTTTATATAAACCGAAATGTAATATATTACTATTTCTGGTTTATTGCATGAAATGTAATGAAGTCTGGGGAAATATGGATAAAAAGTGCTTATGCTGCCTGAAGGCAGTTTTCTGTTCCCCAGCATTTTTTTTTCTATTGGTATCTGTCATTCTATATAACTGTCAATATATATAAAATAATAACCTATATAGCTATACATCATTATATATAACATATAACACAGAATATATAAATTAATATCTCTAATATGGTGTTATATAATATATTTAAATGTAATATATGTCACAACTGTATTTAACATATTATATATAATATATTTGACTGTAATATATTCAGATAATATATTATAAATATGTTATTTAATACATTATATATAAAGTAATACATTATATATGTTATAATATAACTATATAACAATAATATATAGTTATAAAATTGTCAATGCACATAACTATCAATATATTTCTATACAATATTTCTATATTTAAGGCTCCTGTAAATTGTTTGATGTATGAAATAGTAGAGTAGCCAGGTGAGCTGGTGTGTGCTGCAGGTGGAGGAGGGTTTTGATGCTTCTTAAAAATAGGGAAGAACCTTGCTTGGGTGTGTGTGTGTGCAGGGCTGTGTCTGTGCACTGACAGGATTCAGTGGCAGCAAGTAAAAAACAGGAGGTTTTTGGCAGCTGCTGAGACGTATCTGGTTTTATACAGTGGCAGAAAAAGACATTTAGCAACTCCCATTTAAGAGATCTGATCGGGATGCTTAGAAGTCCTGCTGTGAATCCACTTTTCCTTCCAGGAGGAGATATTGAATAAGCAGCTACTGTGCATGGAGCCATTCTGGCCAAGGATAAATGGGAGGGGATTCAAACAGCACCCATGGATATATGTATCTCCTTTCCCTTTGCACAGATTTCAAGTTTAATAATTTAACAGAGATGTTACTCATCCTTTCTCCATTAGTGTTCCCAACTCAGCCGTGTTTATCACTCTGCAAAATTCTTCTTTTCTAGTTTTAAAATTATTTTTTGAGGAGCTTTAAAAGCAGGTATAACTTCTGCTCTCCTGTCACTAGCTTGTTTTCAATGGAATGTTTTCAGCTGCACCTGATTTGCTTTACTTGTTTGTATTATAAAAACACAGGCCCTCCACAGAAAAATCACTGGGCAGCTTAAAAGAATAAAGAAAATTTGAGCACTGCCAATATTAGATCAGCAACTGAGATATTCTGGAAAGGCTGACAATTTTTTTTTTAATCCATTTACAGAAGTTTTACAGAAACATGAAGACTCTTTACTTCTTTCTTTTACTTTATTTCAATGCCTGAAATACCCGTATTTCTGCTCTGCTCTCTGTCCTTTGAATATTTTAATGCTTTCAAGATATGGATGCACTACTTATTGAAAGAATAACTGTAGTATTTTTTTTATAATCACAGAATTGTAGGAGTTGGAAGGGACCTCAGGAGATCATCATAATGTAGAATATAGACAATATATAGAATATAAATATAGACTCTAGAATAATAAAATAATAATAATAATGGGTTATTGCAACATGTAATTTTTGATCTCTTTTACAGTTCCTTGCCTGATGATTGGCAGGGGTGGGCACAGCACAGGTAACACTTTGTACTGAAACCCACGGATCTGCAGAGACCTCATTGTCCTATTCAAAAGCTTTTTGTCTTTGTCCATTTTTTGCAATGTCTCCATTTGTCATTTAAGATGACATCATTTATCAACTACTCACGTGAGAGTTTGGGGTTATATATAAAATCCCATTATTTTCTCTTCTAGGTGTGGATGTTCTTGCTGCGGGGAGGAGGGTGACAGCAGGAGACAGGAGAAGGCTGATCCATCCTTGGAAGGAATAAATTAGGGACTCTCGTTTGAAGCCTATAAGAAATATGGGGACACACTTTTTAGCAGGGCCTGTAAAAACAGGACAAGGGGTGATGGTTTTAAACTAAAAGAGGGAGGATTCAGACCAGATATAAGGAAGACATTTTTTACTCTGAGTGTGGTGAGACACTGGCACAGGTTGCCCAGAGAGGTGGTAGAAGCCCCATCCCTGGAAACATTCAAGGTCAGGTTGGATGGGGCTCTGAGCAACCTGATGTAGTTGAAGATGTCCCTGCTCACTGCAGGGGGGTTGGACTGGGTGGCCTTTAAGGGTCCCTTCCAACCCAAACCATTCTATGATTTGCCAGGACCTCACGGCTGGGGTGACATTGTGACAGGCGATGCCGATACCCATATCTCTCCCCCCATGGATCCAGGCACAATGCCATCAGCAGAGATGCACAGAAATATTTTCCCTTTAGTTTTCATGATGGAAGCATCCCTCTTCCCCCATGTGCCATAACATGGTGTCCTGACCCTTGGCTGGTATTGTCATCATGCTCTCAGCACAGTGACGAGGTAGGAAAGAAAACCAAAGAAGTTGCAGATATCAGGGGACTGAGCTAATTTTCTCAGACATAAAAGCATCTTTTTATTAGTATTTCTGTTTCTTTCTTATACACACTCTGGGGAAAAGTCTATGAAATAAGAGGTGATACTTTTTCCACCAGCTCTTGCAGTTATGAAACCTGCTGCTAAAATCTCTCCGAGGTTTACTGTCTTAAAACACCCTATTGAAGATTATAGGAATTACTAGAAGTTTTTCATTGGTTCCATTGGTAAACTGCCCAAACCTGTGTTTCAAAGGACAGGTAGTGTCTGTGACTGTTGCTGTCCTCTCCTGTTTTCACTGCACACAGATGATGTGGAGTTTGGGGTATTTTTAGGGTATTTTTTTCAAATTACAAAGCAACATTGAAGCCTAACTGGAGAATTCAGATGTTGAGCAAATTCTTTGCTACCTGTTAGAGTTATTCATTGGCAGGCAGAGACCTGAGGGGTGAATCCCCATCCTTGGAACTGGTGTTATTGGAGTTGGGATAATCTGGTGGCAGAAGTCTATCAAGGCAGTATGGTGATGTCCTGGGGGGTTTCAGTGGGGGTCAGATACCCTGGTGATGGTGTGATTGTGGGCATGAAGGGAGGAGGAGTGGACTGGGCAGTGTTATCCCTGTGGCCACTCAGCTTCTCATGGGAGAGGAGGATCGGCACTGGCTGCTTGGCTGTGGGAGGCCATCTCCTGTGCTGGTCGAGAGGTGAAGCAGGGATGGACATTTAGGTCAGGATGCCTCAAGCATGGGAAATGGAGCTGGGTTTCAACATCAGCTGCAGGCAGAGGGAAAAACTCTGTTTTTAAATGAATAAACCTTTGCCCATGGGAAGATTCAAAGGGGCTTCCTTACAGCTGTCCTGTAAAAAACACATACCCTAAAAATTATGTGGTCCTGGGGTGAAGATCTGCACACCGAGTCCTTGCAGGGTAGAAAAATGGTGGGTTTAGTTAATCTGAGCTTTCACAGAGGCTAAAAGATGCTGCTAGTATGATGTGTTGGAGGCAGAGATGCTCGGGGACCCCTCCCTGCAGCATCCCTGGTGGGATGGGGTCTGGGGTCCCCTCAGTGCCCCGGGGAGCGTCACAGCTCGGTGTGCACCTCTGCTGGCTTTGTTACTGTGTCATTTGGGGAAAACATCCATCTCAACGAGCACCCATGGCTGGGTTTGAGACCAAGCCCTCCAGAAAAATTTATATTAAAGTGGAGAGCAGTGGCTCCCTGCAGCTGGCAGGGTAGCAGGGTAAGGCCAGAGGGATCCAGCGATGCTTTACATCTGCACAAGCTCTTCCTACACCTGCATTTGCCCCGGCTCTGGGGACTCTGGAGCCACATGAGTCCTTGGCTTGTGGGCAGCTGTAAGGACACATGCAATGTGTAGGACAGGAGATCCCTGCTGCTTCTCCAGTGGTAAAAATAGCTGCTGGCCTTCCCACCCATGCTGGCTCTCTGCCACTCCCTGAAAGGAGGGTGTAGAGAGGTGGGGGTGGGTCTGTTCAACCAAGGAACAAGTGACAGGACAAGAGGAAATGGCCTCAAGTTCCACCAAGGGCAGTTGAGATTGGATCTGAGGAAGAATTTCTTTGCTGAAAGGGTTCTCAGGCATTGGAAGGGGTTGCCCAGGGCAGTGGTGGAGTCCCCATCCCTGGAGGGATTGAAGAGTCATGTAGACATAGTGCTGAGGGACATGGGTTAGTTGGGGGACTTGTTAGTGTTGGGTTCATGATTGATCTTAAAGGTCTTTTCCAATTGAAGCAATTTTGGGATTCTGGGATGGGAGATACCTGGACCACCTTCCCCTTGCACTCACTGTGGGCGATGCAGCCTTGCACCCATGCCCATGTTTCAGCAGAGACATGGGGCTTGGGATGCACCTGAGAGAGAGTGCTCATAGCCTGTGCTCAGCAAGATGCCCCATTTCCAGCCCCACATCAGCCTTGCAGCTCCAGGCAGTGGCTGAGCCACGTTAACATCCCTGGGAGACCGACCCTGCTTCTGGCATTGCTCGGGGCTCAGCACCCATGGGTGTCCCTTGGGCCTGAGCACACATGGGTATTACTTGGGGCTCAGCACCCATGTAGGTATCACTTAGGGCTCAGCACCCATGGGTGTCAGCTGGGGCTCAGCACGTGTGGATATTGCTCAGGGTTCAGCACCCATGGGCATCATTCAGGGCTCAGCACATGTAGGTATCACTCAGGGTTCAGCACCCATGGGCATCATTCAGGGCTCAGCACATGTGGACACTTGCCAGGGCTCGGCACACGTGGACACTTGCCAGGGCTCGGCACACTCAAGTCTGGGCACACACAAGTGTCCCTTAGAGGTCAGCACACCTGGGCATCTCTCAGGGCAGTTCTCACTGGCCATGCCGTGCTGTGCTGTGCTGTGCTGTGCTGTGCTGTGCTGTGCTGTGCTGCTGGGCTCAGGGCCAGCCATCGGCCCCCTCTGTTTTCTCTCAGGGGTGGTGTTGACCTTCGGGCTGTGCCAGGTGTTTGGCCTTGGGTAGATGGTTTTGTCTGGCTTTCCTCTCCCACTCTTGGCTGTTTGCAGGCTTGCAGGGGAGAAGATGTCCTCCAAAGCTGCTTCCCCTGGAGCTGCTGTTCTGCTTTAACTCCTGCTTGGGCAGAAGCCTTGGCTCCTTGCTCACCACCCAGCCATGTCCTGCACTGAGTGCAGCCACGAGACACCAGCCTGCAGAGCAAAACGACTAAGGACACATTAACTGTTTCTACCAAACTTGTACAGGGCCTTTGCAAGCTGTGGAGTGACCTGTCTCTGCTGTCTGCAGGTTGCTCTCAAAGTGTTCATCAGCAAAGATTTATCAACCACTATTAGCAGGAGCACAGCAAAACACCCATGTGTTGTCCTGTGGGAGAACAGAGAGACAAGAAGCTCTCAGAGCATCTTTCCAGCCCATCTGAATCCCTTTGGTACAGCAGCCCCAGTGCTCCTGGTGCAGAGCCAGCCGTGGTGTTTACCTTGCTCCTTGCCCTTTGAGAAGTGCTCAGCATGCTGCAAGGATCCACCAACCCTTTTAAAAAATACTTTGCAGGGGAAGTAGTTCCTTCCCTAGGATTATTGAGGAGTTTTGCCAAATTGCCTTGCTATTTACCCATACCTGACAAGGTTCCTGAGCGCTGGCATCCCACCAGCATATGTTCCATAGCTGGTTCTGCATTAAGTGTCTGTAACTTGTCTGCTGATGAGGGAATGAGGCTGATGCTGTAGCTCTAATGATTGCTAATGACTGAACTCTCATCTCTTGAACCAGAGAGCTCTTGTGTCCTGTGCTGTAAAATTAAGAGTTGTCAAAGAATAGACACTAGTGTACTTCAAGCTTTAAAAATGAACAAATGAGACCAAAATTTTAAAGACTGGGTGATGTGAACAGTGTTGAAGCACTTAAAAATCAGTGACTTTAAATTTTGCTGTTGACAGGTATTAGCAAATCTAACTGATTTAATTTTAAGGCCTGTTACCATCCAAACACTCTGGGATATGTAGCCAATGCACATACATACATTTTTTTTTCACCATTTGAAAAAGCAATATGCAGGCGTTTGACTTTAATTGTACTTTTCAGTTGAGAAAAGGTGACACATCCAGAATCCAAAATCCCAGAATCCAAAAGTCCCTCCATGTATGCAAAGTACTGACAGATAACCACATCCTAAGAACCATATCTTGATTTAGTGGGCATGGTGGTGTTGGGTTGACAGTTGGACTGGATGATCTTGGAGGTCTTTTCCAACTTTAATGGTTCTGTGATTCTACAATCGTGGTCCCTTTGCCAGCCATTGTATAAAGGAAACGTATTAAAGTTCTTGTTCATTGCAGGAAAGAAATGTCTGTTTTGCAGTGCAAGCCCATATCTGTCCTGTAATGTCCTTCCTGGGGCACGTCCCTGCAGGTCTCAGCACCGTGCAGGGGAGGGTCCATAGCTTCTCCCTGTCTGCTCGAGGGGAGGGGAGCTGGTGGGATTTACTGCCTGTGGGCACGAAGCCACAGCCTCCGCCGCAGACCTGGGGAGAGATGGTGTCTGTCAGCCCCAGGACCTCCTCCCAGCTCCCCATCCCTGGGCCTGGGACACCCCTCCTTGTCCCCTGGGCTGGCAGGATGCTTACGGTGGAAGCGGTGGGCAGTGGGGACCAGGCTCAGCAGAAGGACCAGGATGCCAGTGGCCAGCGGGATCCAGACCAGGGGGCTGCAAGCACCTGGAGAGCAGGAGAGCACATGGTGTGGAGCTGTGCCCCACCTCAGCACCCGGCATCATCCTGGCCTGGCAGCTTTGGGGGATGAAGGGTGAGGTGGGGAGGGGAGTAAAGCAAGGCAGGTCCTCAGGAGGGGTGGAGGACATAACCATCACCCTGGGGTATCCTTTGGGGGATGCGTTACATCCGAAGGCATTGCAGGGAACTTAGCTATGTTCCACAATGACCTTTTCTGTGGTATTCCCTCTGGAATTAACCATGCCTGCAGGACTGATGCTGCACCTGCAGGGGCTGCACACCCAAGGGACACAAGAGCTTAGGCAGAGCTAAATGGACGTACATCCCCACCCCTGAACCCTTGTATATCCCAGGGAACTGCTCCTAAAGGCAGAGGTCAGCTCCATCCAGTGCGCTGGGTCTAGGTAGACCTGGATGCCCACCTCAGCAGGGTCACATTGTGGTTGCCCCCACCCCAGGACAAACTCCAGCTGAACCCTGGGGACCCCCAGGAGCTCAGGAAACCCCTTTTGCAAAGCAGCCTGAGCCAACCTGGTGCCATACCTTTCTTGCTGGCAGCTTTGCTTTTGGTTACGCACCACATGGGTTTCTTGGAGAGTGGTGCCTGAGTGGTCTTCAAAGACAGAGGCAAAACATCAACTGGTGGATAAGGAGGAGAAGAGGATAGTCAATATGGCACCGAGTGTGGTCAAGGTCATAAGTAGCAGGCAGGAAGGGCTGGAAATTTTTGCTTCTAAAACTAGCCCCATCTGGGGACCCCACAAAGTTTTGGGTCATCTGGAGGGGCCAGGAGCTCAATCTGAACCTCTTGGAGGCCACAGAAGTTGCCAAGAGCTTGTAAAAGCATTAATAAAACAACGCACGAGGCAAACAAGGGCAGAAGGTTAAGGAGGGGAACTCAAGATACATTTACTACCAGGCACCATCTCACCAGCATTGCACAAAATCATGGGTAGCAGGAGATTTCGGTAGCACTGGAAGGTTTTAAGGGATTCTCAGATCTTTTCCATATTCAGGTTGCTCTAATCTTTGCTTAAAAATTGGAATTTTTTTTAAATGATAAAATTAGGGCAGGATTTATTATGGTGTATCTGATTTATAACGAAGCACATTCATCTCTCTGTAAAGGTGGGCAGGAAAATATCCCAGTAACATCATTAAATAGCTGTATATCAGACTGCTCAAACTCCACTTATTCAAAATTTTGAGTGATTCAAAAGAATTCTTTTCTGCTTCTATCCAGGACTGAAATTCCTACAGAAACCATAATTCTTTTAAATGGACAGGTGAGACATCAGGTGCCTGGAATTTATCTGGACAGCTTCTCCTTACATTATAATAGACTTAAAGAAAAGGAACTTAAAGAGAATTTGTTTTAACGTGAGTACTAAAAGGAAAAAAGGAAAATATCCAGCAAAGCCTGAGTCCTCCCAGAGCACCTGCTCATGTTTAGTTTTAAATTGGAGTGTCCTTGATCATGCTGAATTTCAACCCTGTTTTTCTTGCTTTGCTTTGCACAGAGATATGTGCCCAGTTGATGAAAAACAGTTCTCCTTTATCTTAAACGAGTTTTTCTTTGAGCAGGCAAGAATCCAAAAGGGATTTCTCAGCCAGCTCAAGGTTCAGGGCATGTTTGTGGAAAAAAAACCCCAACAAAAACCAAAACCAAAACTCAGAAATGTTGGGACACTGGGGCTGCTTTAGAGCCAGCAGCCATAGCTGCATCTTGGTTAAATAAGTTATTTGTCTCCCTAAAAGCCTGCAAAGAAAGGGCTGCATCCTACTTCAAACACATGAGTTTTTCTGCATCACCTCCTGCTCTGTGGTCAAAGGGGAAATGGGCTGAAAAGAGCTCCTGTGTGACCCCGGGTCTGTAAAGCATCACTCCCCCCGTGCCACCTGCAGCCAGCTCTGATTTCTGGTTGGAGATCCCCAGTGATAGTGGGTTGTGAGCTTGGAAGAATAAATCCCAATTCAATCCTTTATGTGAAGGACAGACTTGAAACCTGATGTCAGCCCACCCCAGGGATGTGAGGGGTGATGTCCTCTGGCCTTGATGTTGCTCTTGATACTTGGAGGAAGGGTAAGGAAGAACCAGGGCATGGAAGGACCATGGGACCTGAGCAAGGCATGCATCCAGCCTCTCATCCAAAGTACCACAGGGGATGGGAAAAGCACAGGGTACAGCAACACCAGGGGCTGGGGGTCTTCCTATGGCAATCCTAAAACCCTAGGACCAACGTGGTGCTTGAGGCATGGCCACAGCAGAGCAACTGCTGGTGGCAAAAGGATTATCACATGCAACTGAATTAGAATTTAGTTGTTTTCTGTATATTCTGCTTTATCCGGTCTCATAGGTCTCAGAAAAACCCCAGAGCCCCAGCCTGGCATCTCAAAATTGGGAAGGGTCTACCAAAACACACATCAATCAGCCCTCACCCAGGGGATCTCATCACAGCCTGCTGGTGGCACATTTTGGAACCCTGGGGGTGATGCTTACCCACACCAAGCCGTGTCCCGCTGCCCAGGAAGAGCTGGGAGGCCTGGGAGATGGAGCAGTAATAGGTGCCGTTGTCCGAGGTGTGGAGGTGGCTGATGTGCAGGCTGCAGGAGGTGCGGGAACTTGCCCTGTGGACACTAAACTTGTCCTGGCTGATGTTTATGCCGTATGTTGCTTTGCCCAACGAGTTGTAAAATATCAAGAACTCAAAATTTTGATTCTCCTGGCTCCAGCGGTACCAGTACACTCCGGCTTGCTCCTTGTTCAACTCACAGAGAATTTCTGTTTTATTGTTAGTTTGGGCTAAAATATGCTCTGGAGTCTGGGATAAAAGCAGATTTGTACAGAAACCTAAGAAAAAAGAGACAGGAATACATAGTTATTATTTTCCTTTCATTATTTTTATTCCATGCTAAGAACAGATTTTCTTTGTGGGCTTAATAAGATCAAGTAGTCACAGACCAGGAGATCACACCAATGTGGAACAGGAGCATCTTTATCAAGATGCTCCCATATTCCCTCAGAGGCATTTTTGGGTTCCCCAGCTATTTTTCGGTCAAGCCTAGTTATACAGGTAGAGTTTGCCCTGTAAACACTCATCTCGGGAGGAGGCTCAGTGGCAGGGAGAGGGATAGAGGGATGATTTTGGGGGTGTTCTCAGGGATGTATGTGCAGGGAAGGGCACCCACCTGCTCCCGTGCATGCTCCCCTCCTCCCCTCCTTTTCTCTCTCATTTTTTGGAGGGGATTCACCTCGCTCTTAACAGATTTATTTTTTTTGTTGTTCTTAATTTTTCTTAGAACAAAAATTTGCCAGATTTTTGTTCTAAGAGATGCAAAACCAACAAACTCCATCCCAGGTGCAGAAAAAGACAAAGATAAGTGCAAAACATCAGTAAATGAGCCAATTTGACATTGGTTTTTAGGCAGCATTATTTTCATATGAATTTCAAGACCTGGGGAAGGAGAGGGAGTGAGGGGTAGCGGTGGGGTTGAAAGCTTTGGGTTGGCATCGCATCGCCCTGTTTGGGCCTTGCAGCTTTTGTGGATATTATCTGAGTCGTGTTTGGTCCCGGGCAGATGTGAGCAGTGTCTGTGTGCGAGCGAGGATGTGTCCTTGGGAAAAGGATAACAGGTGACTTGTGATCCTTTCTGTTCAGCAAACAGTCCTACAAAGCTGCAGACACTCTGAGACAGTGAAAAACAACTCCCTGAAGATAAGATGTTCTCGCTTCCCCTGTCTGTTTCCCAGGTGTGTTTTAAAGCTGTGTAATGTAAAAAGCTCAACAAAATAAGGTTTTTTGGCTTTTTTTAACTTAAAATGTCCCTATTCCTTCAAAATTCCAAAGATGCTTCCAGCAGTTGTTGTAAAAAGCCTCACAGAGACCTGAAAACCCATTTCTGTGGGAATGGGTTTGTGTGACCAGAACACTTGAAGTCAACCCCTTGGCCCACGGACCTGATGTCACAGAATCGCAGAGTTGTATGAGTTGGAAGGGACCTCAGGAGATCATCTAGTCCAACCCCACCGTCAAAGCAGGTTCCCTACAACAGGTTGCACAAGAAAGTGTCCAGGTGGGTTTGAACATCTCCAAAGAAGGAGACTCCACAGCCTCTCTGGGCAGCCTGTCCCAGGGCTCCATCACCCTCACAGTAAAGAAGTTTTTCCTTAGGTTTGTTTGGAACTTCTGGTGTTCCAGTTTGTGCCCATTGTCCCTTGTCCTGTCACTGGGCACCACGGAAAAGAGCCCGGCCCCATCCATTTGGCCCCCACACTTCATGTGTGTACAGACATTGATCAGATCCCCTCTCAGTCTTCTCTTCTCCAGGCTGAACAGTCCCAGCTCTCTCAGCCTTTCATCATACGGGAGATGCTCCAGGCCCCTAATTATCCCACATCCTTCATGTCCCTAATGGGGACAGGCAAAGGAGAGGGCTCTGGTGACTGACACAGGTCCAGAGCCTTCCTCCATCCTTGCACCGATGACCCCATCGCTGCTGGCACACTGCAGAGACAAGATGGCTTCAGCCCTAATATTGTAACACTGAAATTCAGGCATTGCACAGCAGCCACAGCACTTCACCACATCCTCTGGTGCTGTGACAATCTAAATGTCTCCTTATTATTAAAATAAGTAATTTTCAGGTTTTGGAGTGCAATTATCCCAAACTTTGCTCTGGCAAACACCTGTGTGGTTTTTTTAGGGGATTAAATGTGTGTCACCATGGGTCATGGTGGCTTCAAGGTCTCCTTGGCTGTCCTGAGGTCTGACTCTGCTGGGCATGGGAAACTTAACCCCCCATGAAAATCTTTTCCTCAAGGTGTTGGAGAAATTATTAGATGAATCAGAAAGGATGAGAAGGGATCCTGGAATAAGCAGAAGGCAGCATGGTTCTGTAAGACACCAATTTCTCCTGTGGCCCATGGGAAACATTCAGTCCTTGGACAGATTTAGAAGAAAATTTTATGGGATGTTTATCATCTTCATGTTACACAGGCAGTGTAGATAAGTGCTACTTTAACTCCTCCATCAGCAGCTTCCTACAGTCCATCTGCACTAAGAAGGTGCAGAAAAAACAAACACTGCGGTGTCTATACCATTATATATTGCTCTAAGAATAGACTAAACTAGACTAGACTAGACTGGAATAGAATGGACTAGACTATTTCGGTTGGAAGGGACCTATAACGATCATCTAGTCCAACTGTCTGACCAATTCAGGGTTGACCAAAAGCTAAAACATGCTATTAATGACATTGTCCAAAATTATGTGGCAGGTAGTAAGATCCCGTAGATCTATCCTATACCTGTATAATTGAACTTCCATCATCCAGATGCTGTGCAATCATAGAATCATAGAATGGTTTGGGTTGGAAGGGACCTTAAAGATCATCCAGTTCCAACCCCCCTGCCATCAGCAGGGACACCTTCCACTAGACCAGGTTGCTCAAAGCCTCATCCAGCCTGGCCTTGAACACTTCCAGGGAGGGGGAATCCCACATGCTGGAGCAGGGTGAAGAAGAGGCTCCAGCATGATTTTAGGTACCTTCAACCCTTAAGAGATGTGTCCCTCTTACCTGGGATATGGAGGCAGATGCAGAGATGGAGCCACAGCCAGGCCATGGTGGCGGAGTCAATGATGATGGGTTTTGTGCCAGCTCAACCTTTCCACGCACGGTCACGTCTTGGTGGTAGGGCTGGGTTCACCCCAGCAGGTTCTTCCCCAGCTCGGCGCAGATGTCTCACCAACGGTTGCCGAAGAACATCTGCTGCAGCAGTGCCCGGAGCCTCAGCCCGGCAGCTTCTTCTACGCTGAGCCCCAAATCCAGGAGTGCACCAGAGCGGCAGCCCCGTGCGCTTCTCCAGCACTGCACGGGATCTCCTGAAATCCCCTTTAGGAAGAAAAAAAGAGAAAACTCAATGATTTTTTATTATAATTTTGTTCATATTTCTTCACCTAATTTTTCCTCTTTCTTTTCCTCTTTCCTCTTTTTTTGTCTGAGGGTGGTCAGACACTGGAACAGGTTGCCCAGAGAAACTGTGGCTGCTCCTCCCTGGAAGTGTTCCAGGCCAGGTTGGATGAGGCTTGGAGCAACCTGGTCTAGTGTAAGGTGTCCCTGCTGATGGCAGGGGGGTTGGAACTGGATGATCTTTAAGGTTCCTTCCGACCCAGACCATTCTATGATTCTGTGATTCTATGATTAATCTAGTTCCAAGGAATTAAAAAAATGACAAATGTAGGAGGTTGGCATTAAAAATAGAAGCAGGAAAGGATGAATTTTAGCTGCTTTCTCCTCCATTGAAATCAAAAAGCATTCAAAAGAAGGAAAAGATGCAATATTTGAGCTGTGGGGTTGTTTTCTTTAGCAGAATCTTTAGTAGGAGGTGTTTTTCTCCTGGCCTGGAAAATGCTGAACGCCGAACTAGCTCACCATAAAGCAGAGGCACGAGGCATCACAAAAAATTTTGAAGGCAAGAGTAAGAAATCTCAAGCAAATTTAGCAGGTGAAAACCCACAAGAATAAGGAAATTCTGCTGAGGCTCCCCCCCTCGCAGCGGGCACTGCTGTGTTAGCTGCAGCAGTGCACGGCTCACATGCAGAAATATTTAAGTGATAAATCAAATATCAGAGTGGCTTTGAAATGCCTTCGGGAGGGAGAGGGTTGAAGCACTCAGGTTTTAGGATTCAAAGAGTGAAATATGTGATGTCAAATTACAGGGGTGAACTGGTGTCAGCAGCCTTCAATATTTCCATGTTTGGGGGAAAATAAAAAAATTCACTACCCTCTTGGCTGCCAAGCGGGGTTTGGTTTTCTTTTATGCTCCTCTAGTGTAGGTGCTCGTGGTCCTTCCAAAGCCTCAGCATCTCCCCAGGGCTGGCTTCCCAGTGAGGGGGAATTTTCCAGGGGGTCTCACGTGGGGGTACTGAGAAACCTCCCCCGGGGTTTGAGCTGGCAGATGAATAGGAAAAACAATATTGCATCTTGTACAGCGCAATTTTTCAGTCCATTTTGTACCAGATTTTTCCATGCTGCTGTAACATCCCCTCCCCATTTCTGTTTAAAATAATTTCCTGCTCGAAGCGGGTTGCTAACCACCGAAAGCCTTGCCAGGAAGGGCTCAGCTGCTAAAATTTAGGGTGGGCTGAATCTCTCCTTAACTCTTTCCTGGCAGGAGAAAGTAATTTTAATGTTTTCAAACATATTTTAGTGCTTTTAAGCTCTTGTTTTTGGAGCTGAACCCTTGTCTATCCCCTCCTTACCCCCTGCTTGCCTTTCCCCTTTTGTTTCACATCATTCCCAAGTCTGGACTTCCTCAGAATGGGGTGTAGACACCTTATGTTTTTATTTTATTTTATTTTTTTTTTTTTTTTAGGTGGGGGGATGTTTAATATGAGAAATTCCACTAGAAGTGAATTTTCCCTTTATCCCCAGGGTGAAGTCGGTGAGTTGAGCCCAACGTCCCTGGCTGCCGTAATGGCTGTGCCCCCCCTTTTCTCACTACTGCTGTCACCCTAAGCATCTTCTGGTCTCCTGGCCAACACCAAAGTGCTTCCAGAGGTGGCTTTTGTCACCCTTACAACCTTGGACATGGGGAATGTTACATGGGGCATCAAATGCTGCTACAAGGCTGGTGACACTGGGTTGTCCAAGCAGATACATTGGGTTGTCTAAGAAGATATTTTGGATTGAGAGGATTCCCCAGGACATTATAGCAGCTTTAGAGATGTTTCCTTGGAGTGCTTTTACCTATAGGATGTCTCCTGTGGAAAGTAAAAGGAATATTTGCAATGTAAAAGCATAGTGTGTGTGCTGGAACAGGGATTAATTTTTTTTTGAAGCTGCTGTTTATACGCAGATGAACTATTTACTGGTGGCCAAGCTGTTCTCAGGACTGGCTGGTGCTCCTACGAGATAACATTTTGGAGGTGGGATGCCTTTGTCTGGCAGCCAACAAAAATAAAGCACTGTGAGAACGTGCAGGAGAGCAGCTGCTGTTTATAACATCCCCACATTGTTTGGGGCTGCTGTCCTGGGAAGAAAAAAGGGGAGGAAAAAAGGGTGTCATTTGAAGTGATCTGTTAATACAAGCAAGATCAGTTGTTGACCTTGCTGGGGTACAGCGGCTCCTCATCATGAGTGTTTGGCTCATGGCTGGGGCAAGATGAGGGAGATCGATGAATTTTAGTGTATTAGTGTACTCAGCTGCAAAATTCCTAGGGAGAATTTATTCTTTTCCTGAAATGAAAGACAACCACCTCGGTCCCCAGCCCAGCCAGCTCCCTGTCCCATCTTGGTGCTCTCCCTGTGGGTCTCCTCCTCACCCATCCTGGAGGAAACATCTCTTCTTTTTCTCAGCCCACATCCCATGTACCTCACCATGCCGACATTAATTCCCCGCACTTTCACCAGCTTTGTTACATTTTCAACTTTTTATTTTCTCCTTAGGATGGGTTTCTTACAGCAAAGTGTTTGCTCTTGGGGGAGGGGGGGTTGGAGGTAGGCTCATCGGGGTAGAAGAAAGGAGTCCACAGACAAGAAGCAGGATCTGACTGGGGCTTCATCTCTGCTAAACTCCCATGTTGCAGCAGAGGTAATTGCAGCTGAGCTGTAAATGCCAGGCTGGAGGAACCGTTTCCATAAAAATAAGGAAAAAACCATTCCCTCAGTGCTTTCTGGGATACAAGGGCTGACTTTTCGGATCTTGGAGGGCTGCTCAGCCTCAAACCTGGTCCAACACAATCAGTAGTGCAGGACCTGAAAATAAGGGCCTGTTGGAGATAAGTGGCTGCTGGATGGAAACTCCCCAGGACTCAAGCAGCCATGGGTGAATATTTTTTTACTTTTAAAAATTATTATTCTTTTATACCAGGGAAGGGTGCAGCTTCTGGAGTAGTTTGTTAGGAAAAAAAGCAGCGATGAGAATGACAGCATTTTCACTGAGTAAGGAAGATGAGTACCACCTTCTTCTCAGTGCAATGGCAGAAAACAAATGAAGTGGGTCGAGTTTTCTTTTCTAAACAGTTCCAAGTCAAGATGTGGTTTGTACACGATGAGGCTGGGGGGGTCTGTCTGCCTTTGCAGGTGCAGATTTACAGCTGTATTTCAGCTGATGCAATATCACGGTCGAGGCTCCTGACATGCCATGGGGTGCCCCAAGGTATACACCAGCATGCGGTGGGCTGGTTTGTGGCATAGAAAAATGCTGCTTTTGAAGTCCAGAAACCAAAATGGATCTAAAGTACAAATTGTATGAATTTTCCTACCATCTCGTCTGCCCCCAGCAAACACTTTGTGCTTGGAGGGGGACTTTGGGGGAACCGCATGTGTTACAGGTGTCAGGTGTGAGGCCCATGTGTGACCTTTCCCCAAAACCCAGGTGCTAAAGGTGTCTGCGGCAAGTGAGGAGGCCATTTGGGGACTCTGGGAGGATGGATGCTGAGGGGACAGGCTCCAGCTCTCCCTCTTCAGGGCACTCAGTGCAAGCAGAGGTTAGCATGAGCGAGTGGTGACTAATTCTGGGCCCACCTCCCGAAATAGATAAGCAGCTGCTCCTATGTGATTTCAACATCCCTAATCAGTGCCAAAGAGGATAAGGCAAGACAAGGAAAGCGTCCTTGGGAAGGCAGGGGGAGGGATGCAGCACCTGCAGGAGGAAAAGCCACCGAGGAAGTAAGCAGGGGCGTCATCAGCCCCAAACAACGATCTGCCATGGCTATAAAAACCCACTGGGATGGCATCTCACAAACACCTTGACTTTAAAGGTGCCGAATCCACGGGAGCTCTGCAGTGACCATCTCCGGGTGCCCAGGACTGCCAGGACATCCAGCCAAGGATTGGTGAGATCTTATTATCGGGGTCCTACTACACCTCTGCTTCGCTTCACCTGTTCCCACATCCCTACCCTGTCCCCTCCCTGGGAGCCAGTGGGTCAGGGCAGCTGCCCACTTGGCCACGGCCACCCATCCGCAACTTCCTCTTCCCTTGCTACCGGGTTCAGCATCGCCCCGGGGGAAATTTTTGGAGGGGCGGGTCGCAGGGTCTCAGCCTTCCTCTGCGGGTGGGTCAGTGGTGTTGGTGTTATGGTAGCTTTGCTCTGAGAGGGAACTGTCTTGGATCTCGTTCCCGTCACTATGATGCCCGATATTGTTAGCAACTGGAAGCTGGAGCAGTTTGTACTCCAGAAATGTCTCCCCCCAGTCTGGTCCCCAGGGGCCTTCCAGGGCCCGGAGGCGTACCAGCAGCTGTGCCAACAGTGGGAGAGCTGGTCAGAGGAGGCCAAAAAGCCCAAACCCACTAATAAGTGCAAGAAACGAGCGGCTTTGCAGGGTTTGCTGATGGTGAGCAGGGAGTTGTCCAAATTGCTGAAAGAGGCTCTTGAGAATGTGCAGAATTTGGAGCAAGCCAAGAGTGAGCTCAAAATGCAGGTGGACAACCTGCGGGCAGAGGTGCAGGGTTTGTGCGGGGATTCTCTGCGGAGCGCGGTGGAGATCACCCGGCTGGAGAGCAAGCTGGGCTATGAGAAGCTGAAAACAGAGGAGCTGGAGAAGGAGGTTGGCAAGTGGATCGGAGAGACCCATGATGCGCAGAGTGCGGTGCGGGCGGTCTTGCAGGATGTCCAGCGTGACCGGGGCACTGGCCCTGATCACAAGGTATGCCATGCCAAGATCCAGGAGCTGCAGGCAGAGCTGGGGGTGTCGAGGGGCATTGTGGCTGCCATCCAAGGCAAGAGAACCCGGTTTGGTAATGGTGAGGGGGAGGACTCCTTGGACCCACACCCACCCCACTATGACTATGAGGATGATGTGTGGGGTGCCAATGGCCCCACCAGGCCATCCCCCTATGCTCCTCTGCGGGAGGAGGTGTGCCAGCTGCAGGGAGGGGAGGTGGAGGCTTCCAAAATTAAAAAGAACCCCCCTGATGAGCCAGCTGGCCATGGCCCGCTCCAGGCCATAGACACCAACCGGCCTGTCCTCTGGTTTACCCCTGAGCAGCTCAAAACAGTAGGGAAGATGCTGGGGCCACTGACAAAGGAGACAGCAGTCAATTGGCTGTCCAGGGCCCAGCGGCTGCCCAGGTGCCAGAGCGGCAACTCGGTGAGTGACCTGATAGACGTGGTGAGAAAGTGCATGAGACCAGATGACTTTGCGGCACTGCCGGGGGACGTGCAGATGGGCAATGTCCAGGACATCGGGGATGTCCAGTCAGCCGTGCTGAAGGTGTTCTTCCCAGAGGTCAACCCCTTAGTGCTCTTCCACCAGGAAAAGCAAAACCCAGAGGAGCGTCCGGATGCCTATGTTAACCGTAAGAAGATGCTCTACCAGATGGCTGGGCTGCCTGGCTCAAAGGACTCCCCTCTTGATTTTGACAGGCCTGAATTCAAGGAGCCACTGGTGGTGGGGCTCACCCCCCCGTTGCGGGTGATTGCTGGTGGGGATGCAGCCAGAAAGCCGCTGTCGGAGCTAGAGCAGATCCTGACCCAGAATTTTGAGCTGCAAAAGCAGGCGTTCCCAGGGTACATGCTGGGGGGGAAGAAAGGGAAAACTTCAGCCATGTCCTTCCAAAATGCCGGGGTGAGAAAAATGCAAGGAGACAACCGAAAAGATCCCGATGGCAAGGGAGGTTCGGGGAAGGAGAACCAGCAAGGGCTGAGGTTTCAGAAGTCCAACCCTTGGCGGGCTGAGCTGAGGAAGCGTTTGATAAAGTACGAGAAGCAGGAGGATATTGATGGCTTGCCAGATGCAGAGGTCTTCCGAAAACTGGCTCTGCACGAGGCCAAAAAGCACAGCAGCTCCAACCCGATTGACCCGGGGTCTAAGGCTCAGCAATAGGGCTGCCAGGCACCCGCATCGCCCCTTTTTCTGGCACCGATTAAGACCGATTCGTGGGGGCGCCTGATAGTTGATGTAACTATTGGAGGAGGGGTGCTTGGACAAGTGATGTTAATTGATACTGGTGCCTCTTATTCAATTCTGAATATGGCCCCTGGCAAAGCTGGGCTCTTCCAAACTTGTGAAATTATTGAATTGACAGGGCCGAACGGCCAAAAATCCTCAGTGCCATTCACAGGGCCCGTACCCTTCGAAATTGGGACTGCCAAAGGGTCTGAAAAATTTGGGAAAATGGAAATGAAGGGAAATCCAGGAATTTTAGCTATCTCCACACTGACAAAGATGGGGGTGGTGGTGGACCTGGCAAACCGAGCACTGTTACACTCCCCTCAGAGTGATGTGCCCATCATCCCAGCGAGCCACAGGGTGATGTCAATGAAAGCCCCTGAGCTCCTGGTCCACCCCGAGTGGGAGCCCCGAGTGAAACGGGTCACGGAGCAGTTCCCCCAGGTCTGGGCAAGAAGCAAGCTGGACTGTGGGCATATTGATGCTGTTGTGGCAGTCAAAGGTCCAGATCCCCCTCCTCAGCCACAGCCCCAGTACCCAGCTGAGGCTGAGGACGGCTTGTGGGACACAATCAAAACCTTGCTGGACCAGGGAGTGCTGGTGGAACAGCAGAGCACCAGCAATGCCCCAGTGTGGCCCCTGCAGAAAGCTGATGGGAAAACGTGGAGGCTGACAGTCGACTTCAGCACTCTGAACTGTGTCACCCCACTGCGGATCTCTGCAGTGGCCAAGTACCCCGACATGATGGCAGCCATCTCCCGGGGATCTGAGTGGTTCTCGGTGCTCAGCCTGACCAGCCCATCCTTTGCCATCCCCTTGCACCCCAAGTCTTGGCACAAGTTTGCCTTCACCCTTCAAGGACAGCAATTCACCTTCGCCAGAGTCCCCCCGGGCTTCCACAATGCCCCCGCCATCTGCCACACACATGTGGTGAGGATGTGGGAGAAGCTTGGCCACCGGGAGAGTGTGCTGTCCTGTGCTGGTGACATCCTCATCCACACCCGGACAAAGGAGGAGAACCTGGAGGTGCTGGCAGAGGTGCTGGAGGCTATCCAGAAGACAGGCTTCAAAGTCAGCCCCACAAAGGCCCAGCTGTGCTGGAAGGAGGTCTCCTACCTGGGGGTGACCCTGGGGGAGGAAGGGCGCTCTCTGGAGAAGCAGAGGGTTGAGCTAATACAAAAGGTGTCAGCACCAGCTGATGCCACTACCCTGAGGTCCTTCCTGGCTCTCCTGAGGTTCTCCCGGGAGTTTGTTGAGGGCTATGCAGAGAAAGCTGCCCCTCTCTGCCACCTCCTGAAGAAAGACATCCCCTGGGAATGGGGGCCAGAGCAGGACGAGGCGGTGAAGACCTTGAAAGAGAGCGTGGCACGAGCCCCCGTGCTGGTGCATCCCCGGGGGGACAGACCCTATGTCCTGCAGCTGGCCAGCACGGGGAGGGGGCTGCAGGCCACCCTGGGCCAACAGCATGGTGCCCACCTCCTCCCTGTTGCCCATGCCTCGCGTCTCCTGACCCTGGCTGAGCAGCAGTTCACTGACTATGAGAAGGAGGTTTTAGCCTTGACCTGGGCGCTGCAACACTGGGAGTACCTGGTGGGGTCAGCCCCGGTGCTGCTGAGGACCTCCCACACCCCGGTGAGGTACCTCTTGTCGGGGAAGTGGGATGAGGGTCCCCTGCGCTGCCCCAGGATGGCCAACTGGGCGTTGGCATTCAGCAACAAGGAGGTCCCCAGGGAGGCGGGGGCAGCCTCGC